>NC_057806.1:213014245-213025863 GCF_018294505.1 Triticum aestivum
GCGGGGTTGGCGGCGAAGTGGGGCGCCGGCTCGGGGACACGTGGCGCCCTCGGGTTGGCTGGCGCGTCGGCGGGGACGACATGGCGTGACGGGATTTTCTGGAGTGAGGTGGCGGTGGCGAGCGGACATGTCCGGCGCGGTAAGAAAAGTCTGGTGGCACGGAGAGAGTTAGATCTAGGGTTAGGGGGTGTTTTGATCCGGAAATTTCGATGGAGGGACCTTTTTATAGGTAGGAGGAGCTAGGAAGCTCCAAATGAGGTGCGGTTTTCGGCCACGCGATCGTGATCGAACGACCGAGATGATGGAGGGATTTTTGGTGGGTTTTGGGCCACTTTGGAAGGGTGTTGGGCTGCAACACATATGCGGCCTTTTCGATCCCTTGGTTAACCGTTGGAGTATCAAACGAAGTCCAAATGGCACGAAACTTGACAGGCGGTCTACCGGTAGTAAACCAAGGCCGCATGACAAGTCTCGGTCCAATCCGAAAACGTTTAACACCTGCACACGAAAAGAGATAGAAAGGAACACCGGAGGAGATAGGAGCGCCGGAATGCAAAACGGACAACGGGGAAAATGCTCGGATGCATGAGACGAACACGTATGCAAATGCAAAGCACATGATGACATGATATGCAATGCATGACACGCAAGCTCATGACAAGGCAACAATAACGAATAACTGGAGGACACCTGGCACATCGGTCTCGGGGCATTACAACACTCCACCACTACGAGAGGATCTCGACCCGAGATCTAGAATGGCACCGGAGGGAAAAACGAAGGAGAAAGAGAAGAGGTAAAACTAAGTTGCTTCTTTGATGAATGAGTGAAACCAAAGAACCTTGAAAAGGTTGAGCAAAATGAAAGAAAGAAAGCAACGGGGAAGAACAAAGTTGAAAGCACTTTGTTAAGAAAGAGGAATAAGAAAGAACCGATTCAGGTAGCACTTCGGTTGAAAAGAGATGAAGACTTGATAAAATGAAAGATCTTGAGCAAAATGACACAACACTCCGGTTAAATGGATAAACCAAGAAAAGAACATGATCCTGACAAAACGAAAAGATGGGTTGAAGAGAGCAACAACACAGAGCCTCCGTAACAAGAGTAAGAATGGAATGGAATGAACGAAGGGAAAACAAGATCTTGAGGGAGCACGCTTACAACAAAATGCTAGAACGGAGTTGTTGGAAAACCAACGACGAAAAGAATAAGCTTGATATGGTCTTATGGAATACATCTCAAATTATGAGGTGACAACCTGCCACTCATGGGAAAAAGTTGGATTGATATGAACAAGAATACGAGGAACTATCTCACCAGGAGGATAAATGAAGAACTTGGATCATTGATAAACACCATGAGAGCGACAATCCTTAAAGGAAAGCTTTAGGTGAAATATAACCCAAGACAATTCGAATGAAGAAAGTGATGGATTTAAAATATCTCATCCTTGACAACATGTGAATCATGAAACATGAACTCAAATTATCAAGAATGGCATAATACCACCTCCAATAATATGGTAGAAAGAATGCACTCCGGATTAAAATATGAAGAAAGCTTGAGCTTCTTAGAAAAGAATCTCGATGAACACTTCTAGAAGGAATTAAATCCTTGATGTACCATCTTGTAGAGCCTTCATGAGAACTCCGGTAATAAAAGAAATGATCAGTCGAAATGGAGGATGAAAAGAATAAGGTTGAAGCCTTGCAATGATTTAAATGAATCTCCATGGAGATGTAATTGAAAAAGGTTGGAACTCCGGGAAAAAGAGAAGATGAAACAATTGAAATCAGGAATTTGATGAGCCTCCGGAATAGGGAATTAATCACTTGGGTGAATCAAGAATAAGAATTATGTTATGCTCATCCTTCACCAATTAAATTGATGACTATCCGTGGCTTTGGCATACTACTTATTCTCGTAGCAATGATTAAGAGAGATATAGCGCCAACTTGGGAAGTTCTTCTATGAACCACCGGTAGGATTGACAACGAATAAATTGATAAGGAAGAGAAATCTGGAAGAACCACCATAAGAAATGAAAATGAACAAAGAAAAAGATAAAGGAACACCGGGAAGAATTATGAAATGAACGAAGATACTTGAGAGAATTTAGATACAACTGAAACGAAGAGATCATGTGCCGATTAAAGAATATTGACTGATGTACCGGTGAGATTTGGGGAACAAGAGCTAAAAGCTGAGAATGAACAAGTCTTCTAAAATGATGGGCTCCAGATAATCGAACTGAAAATACCCTTGAATATCTCCTGATGGGTGAAAAGAATTCTCACAAACAAAACAAATTATGCGAGGATGATAACAGGCTAGAATCACGAATCTTGAAGAGAATGGAGCAAGATTGAGAGAAAAATCTTCTTTGGTCTTCAAAATCTGAGAATGACGATGAGAAACACCAACAATAATTGTAGAGGCACTCCGGAATGAAGAATAGAAAGGTTGATCCAACGATGAAAATAATTTTAAAGATCTTGGAGAAAGACATTCGACTGATGATATATCATTCTTACATCAAACTTCGAAAAGAAATTTGAGGATAGCTCCGGAAAAATAAGAAGAGTCAGTTAAGATCCTGGGAAAAGACCTGTGGGTTAGGGCCCACTCAAAAGAAACACCATTGAAAAGATTACTTGAAAAGGAGATAGCACCGGTTGAAATAAACGGCTTGAATGAGATAACACCTCGAAATAGGTAGAACGGATTAGGAATGAAAACACGAATCTTCTGGGATATCTTCAGCACTCCGGAACAATTGAATAGCGAGAAATGAATGAATATGAGGTGCACCGGCATGTGAAAACATATGAAACGAGGAAAAGGGATATGAACAACACCAAAAGTTTGGATTCGACCCACCGGAGAAGAAAAGAACGAAGAATAAAACACTTGAAGCTCCGTTAGAATCTTCCTGAGAATCATCGGATAAGAACATTGAAAGAAAAGAATGAAGAGACTTCACACAAATAAAATGGATACTTGATTAAGACATCGGATTCCTTGAAGAAAAAGGGTGGGTGGGCGGGAAAACAAAGGCAACTTGGGGACGGATGAAACAAACACCGTTGAGAAGAACTGATAATTGATCTTGTGAATGTTGACAAGATTGGATCCATTTGAAGAGGAGCACACAGGTTGAAAAGACAAACTCGATGATCGAGAAGGATAAGTATTCACATAGAAATATGAGAACACCGCTTAGAAAAGGTATGGAATCAACACTTGACTTCGAAGCAACTCGAATACCACAACTCAAAACAAAACAAAGGATTGGCTTGCAGAATAGGCCAGAACAAACATATGATAGAGATTTCGTCCGAAGTTTTCATGGTGGGGCCTACACGGGCTCGATCGTACAACACCATCATCTACAAGGCAGTGCACATGACATACAAAGCGTCCCCGGGTCGGCATAGCCAAGGACTCTTTAAGACACAACGAGACCATTGTAGAACCAACCGTGAATAGGCGGACCACTAGACGTCGAACCCCAATTTCATATCATATATCTGTCGGAAAGATATCCTAAGAGCTACTTGATTTCCCACTTATAAACTCCCGGAATTTTCCGGTTATGCAATCAGGTGTTGGGGATACAGGGGAAGCATAATATCTCACCCAAAACTAGCAAATCCTACATCCAACTGTATCCATCCTTCAACACATAACCAAGAAACCTTCGGAAATCGTTTACCTCAACCTTCTAAAAGAATCCGTTATACGAGTTATGGCAATACTCCCGAACTCCCGCCCCAGTACTGGGTGGCGTCGAGGTTATCTCACCAACAACTGCATAAAATAGTTTTTCGATGTCGGCGAAACTAAACTCAGGTATTCCAGAACTGCAACGATAAAATTGTGACGACAACACCTCAGAGCTCAACTCCCCGGGACACTGCCACAACCCCTAAATGTCAGGAGGCACCAAGAACAATGTTCTCGTCACAAAACCATTGGAACGATTCCAAGATACCGGCATGATCCTAAATTTTTTAGTGAAATTTGAGAAGAGAAGAGTCAAAACTCTATGTCAGGATGCCTCACCGGAGCGGCGAAGGGACTGAGGAGTAAAAATAATTTCTAACTCTCCGATATATATAATCCTAAATGACTCAAAACATTTTTCTAAACTCAACAACGCCAGCGATTCGATCAAGCAGGGGGGCTCCTAAGGTCGGGGAAGGCTCTGATTACCAACTTGTAATGCCCTCGATGCGGCTATATCACCCACGTGTCGAAGCACGACTTAGATGCATAACCGCATTGAAAGCAATGTGCAAGTGAGGTAATCTTCACACAATCCATGTAATACATAAGGGACAAAGATACATAGTTGGCTTACAATCGCCACTTCACACAATTACATGAGTAAAGCATTACATCATCCAAATACAATCAAGGCCCGACTACAGAGCCAAAAATAAAAGAAGACTACCCCAAATGCTACACAAATCCCCGATCGTCTCGACTGGGCTCCACTACTGATCAACTAAAACGAAACAACACAAAGGACAAGATCTTCATCGAGCCCCTCCTGAGCTTGGTTGCATCACCTGCACGGTTCAACGGCACCTGCAAGCTGGTTTTGGAAGTATTTGTGAGTCAAGGGGACTCAGTAATCTCACACCCTCGCGATCAAGACTATTTAAGCTTATAGGAAAGGCAAAGGTATGAGGTGGAGCTGCAGCAAGCGACTAGCATATATGGCGGCTAACATACGCAAATGAGAGCGAGAAGAGAAGGCAAAAGCACGGTCGAACAACTATGATCAAGAAGTGATCCTAGAACAACCTACGCCAAACATAACTCCAACACCGTGTTCACTTCTCGGACCCCGCCGAGAAGAGACCGTCATGGTAACACACGTGGTTGATGTATCTTAATTAAGATCAACTTCAGGTTTTCTACAACCGGACATTAACAAATTCCCATCTTCCCATAACCGCGGGCACAACTTTCTAAAGTTCAAATCCTTGCAGGGGTGTCCCAACTTAGCCCATCACAAGCTCTCACGGTCAACGAAGGATATTCCTTCTAGCGGGAAGACCTGATCAGACTCGGAATCCCGGTTACAAGACATTTCGATAATGGTAAAACAAGACCAGGAAAGCCACCCGAATGTGTCGACAAATCCCGATAGGAGCTGCACATATCTCGTTCTCAGGGCACACTGGATTGTCCAAACTTCCGATAGGCCAGCCCAGAGTTGCCCCTGGTGGCCACCGACGGCTGACAAGTTGGACCAACACTCAGAGGAGCACTGGCCCGGGGGTTTAAATAAAGATGACCCTTGGGCAAGCCTACCCAAGGGAAAGAAAAGGCTAGGTGGAAAATAGTAAAACCAATGTTGGGCCTTGCTGGAGGAGTTTTATTCAAGGCGAATTGTCAAGGGGTTCCCATTATAACCCAACCGCGCAAGGAACGCAAAATCTAGGAACATAACACCGATATGACAGAAACTAGGGCGACAAGAGTGGAACAAAACACCAGGCATAAGGCCGAGCCTTCCACCCTTTACCAAGTATATAGATGCATTAATTAAATAAGAGATATTGTGATATCCCAACAAGTAAACATGTTCCAACAAGGAACAACATCTCCATGTTCCAACAAGGAACAAACTTCAATCTTCACCTGCAACTAACAACGCTATAAGAGGGGCTGAGCAAAGCGGTAACATAGCCAAACAACGGTTTGCTAGGACAAGGTGGGTTAGAAGCTTGACTTAACAATATGGGAGGCATGATAAGCAAGTGGTAGGTATCGCAGCATAGGCATAGCAAAAGAGCGAGCAACTAGCAAGCAAAGATAGAAATGATTTCGTGGGTATGGTCATCTTGCCTGAAATCCCGCAAGGAAGAAGAACGAGTCCATGAAGAAGACAAACGGACGTAGATGAATGAGTCCTCACAAACGCGACGTTATCGGAACCAACCCGAAGAAGCACACAACATAGTAAACAAACCACACACGAACATGGTATGATATGCGGGATGCGGTATGTGATGCATATGCAAGATTTGACAAGGAATGATTGAACCTGGCCTCAACTTGGAAAACCAAGAGTGCCACTGGAAAGGTGAGGTGATTTCGGTTGAAATCAATATAAAGATCACCGGAATCGGATGCACGGTTTGGAAATGGCAAGCAAAACAAATATGACACCGGTCTGTGATAAACCGCAAGTAGCCGTCTAAATGCATCTAGTTAAATATGCTACAACAGTCAAACATGGCAACAAAATACATGGCAGGGATCCACTCATGAAGCTTGTCAAAAGATGAACACTGAGCTACGGCTAATTCATCCATTAATAGGTTCAAACCGATTGTATGCTGTAGTCCGAGCACTTTTGCGATAGTTCTAGACCGATTGTATGCCTTGCTTGATTGATTGAGTGAAATGTTTGTGTTTGTCTCATGTGCATATGGGTAGTGCTTTCTCATTAGACCTCATTATATTCGAATCTCTCCCCTCTAAACCCATCAGATGCCTTCGAGACGTGACCCCGGATTTGCTTTCCCACCGGAGCTCACTCAGTTGATCCAGCAACAGAATACCCTGATGCAGTTGTTAGTCCAGAACCAAGGCAACAACAACAACAACAACAAATTTCCACCACCACCAGTTGACAACTTAGCCCGCTTTCTGAGGTTGCAGCCACCGGTGTTTTCTAGTAGCACCGAGCCCATAGTAGCAGATGATTGGCTCCGCAGGATTGGAAGGGAGTTAACCACTGCAGGATGTACCGATGCCGAGAAGGTGCATTTTGCCGCACATCAGTTGGATGGACCAGCAGCCTCATGGTGGGAGAATTACACTGTCACCTACCCTATAGGCACGGTGACATGGGATTAGTTTCAGCAAGCTTTCCGTACGGCCCATGTCTCAACTGGAGCAATGAGTATGAAGAAGCGTGAGTTTCGCAACTTACGCCACGGGAACCGTACTATGGCCCAGTACGTGGATGAGTTTAGCAAGTTATCTCGCTATGCCCCTGATGATGTGGCCACAGATGCCGCGAAGCAGGAGAAGTTTATGGAAGGGCTGAATGATGAGATGAGCATGCAGTTGATGGTGGCAACATTCAACAACTACCAGGAGTTGGTAGATAAGGCTCTTATGATTGAAGGGAAGCAGCAGCAGATTGAGAGCCGTAAGAGGAAGTATGGACAAGGGAGGTATAACTGAGGATCTCAGCAGAAGGCCCGCCTAATCCCGAACTCGGGAGGACTTGTTCATAACCATGGAGGCCACAACCATAATGGATAACCATACTGGCCCAAGGAATGGGAATGGGAATGGATCAAGCAACAATCAGAACCGCCCCAATCCAGCCACACCCACCAAGAGAGATCTAAGTCACATTACTTGCTATAAGTGCGGGAAGACTGGACACTATGCCATGGAGTGCCCTGAAGGGAAGAATGGAAACGGGAATGGGAGCGCTGGAAAGAAGCCCAATCCATTCAACAAAGGACAAGTGAACCACGTTAACGTGGAGGAGGTTGAAGAGCAGCCAAACGCGGTTATAGGTAAGTTTTTGGTTAAGTCATTTACCGCTCTTATTCTTTTTGATACTGGTGCATCGCATTCATACATATCAAGGGAATTCGTGGATAAGTTTAAACTACCTACCCAAACCCTTAGGACCCCTCTATTAGTATGTTCACCTGGAGCAGAGTATATGGCTAGTCGATGGTGCGACCAGATACCCTTAACCATTGGCAACCATGTTTTTCCGTCCGACCTAATTATCTTGGAGTCACAAGGATTGGATGTGATATTAGGAATGGACTGGATGTCAAAGTACGGAGGAAGTATTGACTATGTTAGTAGGTCAATTTGTCTCACCACCCTGGAGGGAAAAATGATCAAGTACGTATCTAGGCATGCGCCAAGGAGTAGTCAAGTGAATACCCTCACGGGAGTTGTTCAGGAGGAAGTGCCTGTAGTAAAGGATTACCCGGATGTTTTCCCAGAGGAGTTACCAGGCATGCCACCGGATCGAGATATCGAGTTTTTGATAGAGCTATTGCCAGGCACAGGGCCAATATCCAAGAGACCCTATCGGATGCCCGCGAATGATCTGGAGGAGATTGAGAAACATATCAAGGAGTTATTAGAGAAAGGTTACATTCGACGGAGTTCATCACCATGGGGAGCCCCGGTGCTTTTGGTTGAGAAGAAGGATAAGTCCCTAAGAATGGTTGTTGATTATCGGGCCTTGAATGAAGTGACGATTAAGAACAAGTACCCATTGCCGATGGTCAATGATCTGTTTGACTAGCTGCAAGGAGCTAAGGTGTTTTTGAAGATCGATCTGCGATCGGGATACCATCAGTTGAAGATACGAGAGAAGGATATACCAAAGACAGCATTCACCACATGGTACGGGTTATACGAATACACGGTCATTTCGTTTGGACTGACTAACGCCCTTGCCTATTTCATGAGCATGATGAACAAGGTGTTCATGGAATATTTGGATAAGTTTGTTGTGGTGTTCATTGATGATATAATGGTATATTCGAAGAACGAGGAGGAGCACAAAGAGCATTTGCGATTGGTTCTCGAGAAACTTAGGGAACATCAGTTGTATGCAAAGTTCAGCAAATGCGAGTTTTGGTTGAAGGAAGTCGGATTCCTTGGACATGTTATATCAGGAGAAGGTATAGCAGTAGACCACACCAAGGTTCAATCAGTCACTGAATGGTTGGAACCCACTTTAGTTAGCGAGATCCGCAGTTTTCTTGGACTCGCAGGATACTATCATAGATTCATTGAGAATTTTTCCAAGATTGCGAAGCCAATGACGGAGTTATTGAAGAAGGATACCAAGTTTAAATGGATGGAAGATTGCGAGGCAAGTTTCCAGGAGCTGAAGAAACGTTTGACTACAGCCCCAGTGCTGACACTTCCGGATATACGTAAGGATTTCCAAGTGTATTGCGACGCCTCTCGCCTAGGACTTGGAAGTGTGCTTATGCAGGACGGAAGAGTTGTTTCGTATGCCTCGCGACAACTGAAACAACATGAGTTGAATTATGCCAAGCATGATTTGGAGCTAGCAGCCGTAGTGCATGCGTTGAAGACATGGAGACATTATCTTATTGGAAACCATTGTGATGTGTACACGGATCATAAGAGTTTGAAGTACATCTTCACACAGAAGGAGCTGAACCTTAGGCAGAGAAGATGGTTGGAGCTTATAAAGGATTATGGAATGAAGCTTCACTATCATCCAGGAAAGGCCAATGTTGTAGCAGACGCTTTGAGCCGAAAGAGTTATGCTAATACCCTAGAGAGCACGGGATGGCCGAAGGAGTTAGCAGAGGATCTCCGGGAACATAGGTTGGAGATTGTTCCTAGAGGTTTTGTTGCAACAATGGAGGTTCAGTCTACATTGTTGGGAAAGATCCGAGAAGCTCAAAAGGACGACGAAGAGATTGCCGAGATAAAAGAGAGAATGTGTGAAGGAAAGGCCAAAGGTTTTCGTGAGGATGAGCATGACACCTTATGGTTTGAGGACCGTGTTTATGTGCCCAATAACACAGAGATCAGAAAGTTAATACTTCAGGAGGCACATGACTCACCATACTCGATACACCCCGGAAACACCAAGATGTATTTGGATTTGAAGGAACATTTCTGGTGGACAGGGATGAAGAAGGATATCGCCGAGTATGTAGTCGTATGTGATGTATGCCAGAGAGTGAAGGCAGAGCATCAAAAGCCAGCAGGATTGCTACAGCCTATGCCAATACCCGAATGGAAGTGGGATAAACTTGGCATGTATTTTATCACTGGATTGCCCAGGACAAAATCAGGATATGATTCTATATGGGTAGTAGTTGACCGCTTGACCAAAGTGGCACACTTTATCCGAGTGAAAACAACTTATACCAGTGCAAAGTTGGCCAAGATATATATGACCAGGATCGTATGTCTGCATGGAGTTCCGAGGACCATCGTATCAGATAGAGGGACACAGTTTACCTCAAAGTTTTGGCATCAGCTACACCAGACCTTGGGAATGAGATTGGAGTTCAGTACAACATTTCACCCGCAGACCGATGGACAGACCGAGAGAGTCAACCATTTTCTGGAGGATATGTTGAGAGCCTGTGCGCTACACTATGGATCTAGCTGGGATGACAATTAGCCTTACGCAGAGTTCTCATACAACAATAGTTACCAAGCCAGTCTGAAGATGGCACCGATCGAAGCCCTTTATGGACGAAGGTGCAGAACACCATTGATGTGGGATGAAGTTGGAGACCGACAGTTGTTTGGACCAGACTTGATCAAAGAGTATGATGAGAAGGTTAAACTGATTTGGGATAGACTGAAGATAGCTCAGTCCAGGCAGAAGAGTTATGCAGATTCGAAACGCAAGGAGGTAACCTATGAAATTGGAGATAGAGCATATCTGCGAGTATCACCTTTGCGAGGAGTGAAACGCTTTGGAGTCAAGCGAATTTGTAGGACCGTATCGTGTTTTGGAATGGATGGGAGAAGTTGCCTACAAGTTGGAGTTACCTGAAAGACTGTCAGGAGTTCACGATGTGTTTCACATTTCCCAGTTGAAGAAGTGCCATGCTGAGATGGCCGAAATACCGCTAAGAGATACCGTACCCTTGGAGGCGATTCAGTTGGACAATGATTTGACTTATGAGGAGAAGCCAGTCAAGATTTTGGAGTTTGCTAGTGGATTCACCCGCAGCAAGGTTATCAAGTTTTGCAAAGTTCAGTAGAGCCACCATGCCGAGGACGAAGCCACATGGGAACGAGAGGATGATCTTCGCAAACACCACCCACACCTATTTTCTAGACAACCCGAATCTCGAGGGCGAGATTCATCTTAAGGGGGTAGGTTTGTAACATCCCAAATTTTCAAATTTGGAATGTTATACATAGATCATTCTTGCATATCATATTTTATTGCATTTCGTCTCACGATCCTCGAAATCCTAAGCAACTCAAGGACCCTCGGAGAGAGTTGGGGATTTCCCCGGTTTTCAAATTTGATTTTATCAAATATTGAAACGAGGATTTTTGGTTTTAATTATTTTTCTCTCCGAAAATATTTCATATTAAAGTATATGAGAGGAGATAATATGACTTCTCCAAAATAATTGAAATATTGGAGGGAAAATATTAAAAGCAAAATTTTGTTTTTATTTGGATTTTGTTGCAATTTTGTTTGCATTAGAAAAAAATTTCACGTTTTCAAAATTGCATTTTAGGGCCAAGAAAATGTTCATCTCATTCAAAATATTTTATTTAGACGGTGAAAATTTGTTTTGGCATTTTTAGATTTTTATTTTATTTTCTAGGATTTTTTTAGTTTCGGTGGATTTTTTTAAAAAAAGTTGCACAGTGGCTAACTGGGCTGAAGCCCAGCCGCCGGCCCGCCTTCCCCGCGACGCCGTCTCCCTCCAGGAGACCACCACCGCCGCGCCACCTCGGACCAGGAGTCCGGCCAGGACTCCGCCTCCGCCGCCCTTGATCCCTCCCCAAGCCACCCCTTCCCTCCCCTTTAAACACCCAGCCCCCCACACCGCCACCACCACCCGCCACCGCCGCCCGTAGCC
>NC_057806.1:213026179-213041983 GCF_018294505.1 Triticum aestivum
GTCGCCGCCGCCTGCCCTCGTGGCCGCCACCGCCGCCTGCCCGCGTTGCCCCGCCGCTCGCCGGAGCCGCCCACTGCGCTGGACTTCGCCGGAGGTAGAACCGTTTGGTTTTTTAAACCCAGTTTGGTTTTTTTAGAAAAACCCTAGTTCATTTTTTTGGTTAGATCGGTTCGCCGGTTTTTCCCAGTTTTTCTTTTTAGCGGACGTCCGTCCGTACGTTCGTTTTAACGAGCGGTTTTGCCCGTTAGTTACAGACAACGAACACTCGTTCGTTAGCCTGTTCGTCAGTTTTGTTTTATCGGATTTTTCCGTGGTTATTTCTGATCGTGATTTCTGGTCCGATCTTCGTTCAAGTTTATCTTTTTGCTCGTTTGTCGGAATCAGGCGATTCAAGCGCCTAGATCTTTGTCTCGAGACCCTCTTTCTGTTTAAACAACTTGAACAAGCTTTTACTATTGTAAAATTTGACCTAGGTCCAGATTAGTAAACGGATCTTGTTTCTTTCGCCGTTTGAGTTTTGTTGCTCTGTTTGATTTGATTCTTTTTGCTAATCGGAGTTCTTAAGTTGAACTTTCTGGTAGATCTTCTTATTTGAGTTTTACCCGTGTTTCTTCACTTGATTGCTTATGTATGCTATTGTTTGTTTGCGATAGAATTCCCGGAGTGCGAAGCGTGTTATTTGGAGTCCCTAGGTTTCGCGGATCGTCAACAAGGCAAGTAACACTTTGATCATATCCCTTTATCACCCAGTTTTTATGCATTAGTTCCAATCCTCTCAAACATTGCATGGTTAGGATGTCATTAACATGTGGATGGGAAGTAGCTGATGAGGTAGAACCTATTGCCCGGTTATATTCAAACCTTGGGAGTTACTTATACGAATTGCTTATATTGATATGATATGCTCGTAGACGTGGTTTGGGTGAGTGAAATCCATGACAGATGTGAGATTGTTAAATAATGGTTTAACTTAAGGTGGCAACTTGAATACACATCTGGGTGGATTGAGGCACCTGGAGTACCCAGTGTTGCCTGTATTTTTGGTAATCCCGGGGTTCCGTGTGGTTTTTCCTATGGACCACCACCCAGGCTCAAAGGGAACTAGGATGATTCATGCTAGAAACTTCCGTGTGCAGCCACAAGCTATTATGGGCTCTAGCATAGTTGAGTAAGTTACGTGAAGCTCTTTAAGAGGTGGATCAGCAGGTAGTGGGTTGTAGGTTTGGTATGGTCTGCCCGGAGTAGAGAGTTAATGTTTCTGAAAGACTGTGTCTCGGACATCCGTTTCTCAAACAACATGTAGTGCGAGAAATTCAACGGGGGCGATCGAGTCTTGTGGGTAAAAGTGCGCAAACCTCTGCAGAGTGTACAATCTAATCATGGTTAGCCGTGTCCCCGGTTATGGACATCTTGAGTATCTAGTACTTGGAGTATCTTAAGTATCTCATCACTCTTTAAAATAATTGTTGGATTGATAATTACTTTAATTGGGATTGAGTTGGAGGAACCTTCTCAATGATGTTTCAACTACCATGATAGTTAAATTAAAATCTATTTCTTTGTTGTAGGGAAAAATTGGCTTTTCGCAAAACTGTAACCATAGAGCTTTCCACCAGCCAAATATGCATGTAGTGATAACATTATTCTGTTCTTGCTCTACTGTGTTACTTTGCCAGCATATTCCATGTGCTGACCCATTTCGGGATGCAATGTATTATGTTGCAGACTTTTCAGACGAGGAGTTAGGTTCGTTAGGTTGTTGCCGTGCAGCTCAGCTATGCCGTTGGAGTTGATGGACTCACTTTATCTTCCAAGCCTTCCAATGTTATCGTATTAGATGGCCTTAAGCCATATTTATTGTAATAAGTTCTCTTTGGAGACATTCGATGTAATAAATGTGTGATTGCTACTCTGTTATAAATCCTCGAGTACTGTGTGTGTCGGCATTGCCGATCCAGGGATGACACTGAAGCACAGAGACTTGACCGTTTGAGGTCGGGTCGCTACAGTTCGCTTATGGTGGGTTGCGAGAGTGACAGAAGCTTAAACCCGAGTAGGTGGGATATGGCGTATGGGATAAAGAGGACTTGATACTTAATGCTATGGTTGGTTTCACGACCTTAATGATCTTTAGTAGTTGCGGATGCTTGCTAGAGTTCCAATCATAAGTGCATATGATCCAAGTAGAGAAAGTATGTTAGATCATGCCTCTCCCTCATATAGAATGCAAGAATGATTATCGGTACTTGTTATCGATTGCCTAGGGACAAATAACTTTCTTGTTGACACAAACCCTTTTACTAAACACCTAACTTTTATTATCTTGCAAAGTAATTCTCATTTTATTCTTGCAAAGTAGTTCTAGCATCACACATACAAAATAGTTTCATACTTGTTTCCGATAAAGCAAACGTCAAGTGTGCGTAGAGTTGTATTGGTGGTCGATAGAACTTGAGGGAATATTTGTTCTGCCTTTAGCTCCTCGTTGGGTTCAACACTCTTATTTATCTTAAAATGCTACAAACGATCCCCTATACTTGTGGGTTATCAAGACCTTTTTCTGGCACATTGTCGGGGAGTTATAGCGTGGGGTGAATATTCTCATGTGTGCTTGTTTGCTTTATCACTAAGTAGTTTTTATTTCCAGTTCTAAGTTGTTCTCCATCTTTAGTTATGGATATGGAACACGAAACACTAAAAAAGTTAGTTGTACCTGCTACTCATGGAGATGGGGAACCTACTAAAACCCTCAATGCTTGTTATGTGATAGATATTATGCACTACTTTGACAATCCTGAGAAAACCCCATTCAATTATAACGGTAGTAATGTTGGATCAACGTGAATACTTTAGGGATTTCTACCTCTTGAGCACTGCGTTGGTTTTCCCTTGAAGAGGAAAGGGTGATGCAGCAAAGTAGCGTAAGTATTTCCCTCAGTTTTTGAGATTCAAGGTATCAATCCAGTAGGAGGCCACACGCAAGTTCCTCGTACCTATACAAACAAATAAGAACCTCGCAACCAACGCGATAAAGGGGTTGTCAATCCCTTCATGGTCACTAACGAGAGTGAGATCTGATAGAGATAATAATGATAAGATAAATATTTTTGTTATTTTTAAGATATAGATTGAAAGTAAAGATTGCAAAATAAATGGTAATAGAAATAACTTGTTGACGGGAGATTAATATAATGGAGAATAGACCCGAGGGCCATAGGTTTCACTAGTGGCTTCTCTCAAGATAGCATAAATATTACGGTGGGTGAATAAATTACTGTCGAGCAATTGATAGAAAAGCGAATAATTATGAGAATATCTAGGCATGATCATGTATATAGGCATCACGTCCGTGACAAGTAGACCGACTCCCGCTTGCATCTACTACTATTACTCCACACATTGACCGCTATCCATCATGCATCTAGAGTATTAAGTTCATAAGAACAGAGTAATGCATTAGGTAAGATGACATGATGTAGATGGATAAACTCAATCAATATGATATAAACCACATCTTTTTATCCTTGATGGCAACAATACAATACGTGTCGTTTCCCTTTCTGTCACTGGGATCGAGCACCGCAAGATTGAACCCAAAGCTAAGCACTTCTCCCATTGCAAGAAAGATCAATCTAGTAGGCCAAACCAAACTGATAATTCGAAGAGACTTGCAAAGATAACCAATCATACATAAAAGATTTCAGAGAAGAATCAAATATTGTTCATAGATATACTTGATCATAAACCCACAATTCATCGGATCTCGACAAACACACCGCAAAAAGAGTTACATCGAATAGATCTCTAAGGAGATCGAGGAGAACTTTGTATTAAAATCCAAAGAGAGAGAAGAATCCATCTAGCTAATAGCTATGGACCCGAAGGTCTGAAGTAAACTACTCACACATCATCGGAGGGGCCATGGAGTTGATGTAGAGGCCCTCCGTGATTGATGCCCCCTCCGGCGGAGCTCTGGAAAAGGCCCCAAGATGGGATCTCTTGGGTACATAAGGTTGCGGCAGTGGAAATAGGGTTTCGTGGTGCTCCTGGATGTTTTCAGGGTGTATGAGCATATATAGGAGGAAGAAGTAGGTCGGTTGAGCCACGAGGGGCCCACGAGGGGGAGGGCACGCCCCCTGCCTCGTGGCCTCCTCGGTTGTTTCTTGACGTCCACTCCAAGTCATCTGGATCATGTTTGTTCCAAAAATCACGCTCCCGAAGGTTTCATTCCATTTGGACTCTGTTTGATATTCCTTTTCTACGAAACACCGAAATAGGCAAAAAATAGCAATTTGCATTGGGCCTTGGGTTAATAGGTTAGTCCCAAAAATAATATAAAAGTGTAAAATAAATCCCATTAAACATCCAAAACAGAATATATAATAGCATGTAACAATAAAAAATTATAGATACGTTGGAGACGTATCAAGCATCCCCAAGCTTAATTCTTGCTCGTCCTCGAGTAGGTAAATGATAAAAACAGAATTTTTGATGTGGAATGCTTTCTAGCATATCCTTCAATGTAATTTTCTTTATTGGCATGAATGTTCAAATCCAAAAGATTCAAGATAAAATTTTAATGTTGACATAAAAATAATAATACTTCAAGCATGCTAACCAAGCAATTATGTCTTATGAAAATAACATAGCCAAAGAAAGATTATCCCTACAAAATCATATAGTTCGGCCATGCTTCCTTTTCGTCACACAAAATGCCCTCATCATGCACGACCCCGATGACAAGACAAGCAATTGTTTCATACTTAGCCTTTTCAAACTCTTTCAACTTTTACACAATATATGAGCGTGAGCCATAGACATAGCACTATGGGTGGAATAGAATATAATGATTGAGGTTGTGTGAGAAGACAAAAAGGATAAAGTCTCACATTGACGCGGCTAATCAATGGGCTATGGAGATGCCCACCGATTGATGTCAATGCAAGGAGTAAGGATTGCCATGCAACAGATGCACTAGAGCTATAAATATATGAAAGCTCATCAAAGAAAATAAGTGGGTGTGCATCCAACTTGCTTGCTCACGAAGACCTAGGGCATTTGAGGAAGCCCATCATTGGAATATACAAGCCAAGTTCTATAATGAAAAATTCCCACTAGTATATGAAAGTGACAAAATAAGAGACTCTCTATCATGAAGATCATGGTGCTACTTTGAAGCACAAGTGTGGAAAAAGGGTAGTAACATTGTCCCTTCTCTCTTTTTCTCTCATTTTTTTATTTGGGCCTTCTTCTCTTTTTTATGGCCTCTTTTTTCTTTTGTCCGGAGTCTCATCCCGACTTGTGGGGGAATCATAGTCTCCATCATCCTTTCCTCACATGGGACAATGCTCTAATGATGATCATCACACTTTGATTTACTTACAACTCAAGAATTACAACTCGATACTTAGAACAAAATATGACTCTATGTGAATGCCTCCGGCGGTGTACTGGGATATGCGATGAAAGAGTGACATGTATGAAAAATTAAGCATGGTGGCTTTGCCACAAATACGATGTCAACTACATGATCATACAAGGGAACATGAGAATGATGATGCGTGTCATAATAAATGGAACGGTGGAAAGTTGCATGGCAGTATATCTCGGAATGGCTATGGAAATGCCATAATAGGTAGGTATGGTGGCTGTTTTGAGGAAGATATAAGGAGGCTTATGTGTGATAGAGCATATCATATCACGAGGTTTGGATGCACCGGCGAAGTTTGCACCAACTCTCAAGGTGAGAAAGGGCAATGCACGGTACCGAAGAGGCTGGCAATGATGGAAGGGTGAGAGTGCGTATAATCCATGGACTCAACATTAGTCATAAAGAACTCACATAATTATTGCAAAAATCTACAAGTCATCAAAACCAAGCACTACGCGCATTCTCCTAGGGGGATAGATTGGTAGGAAAAGACCATCGCTCGTCCCCGACCGCCATTCATAAGGAAAGCAATCAAAGAACACCTCATGCTTCAAATTTGTCACACAACATTTACCATACGTGCATGCTACGGGACTTGCAAACTTCAATACAAGTATTTCTCAATTTCACAATTACTCAACTGGCACACCTCTAATATTACCATCTTTATATCTCAAAACAACTATCAAGTATCCAACTTCTCTTAGTATTTAATGCACCTTAAGGTTTTTATCTTGGATGCCTATCATATTAGGACTAATTTTATAACCAAAGAAAATTACCATGCTGTTCTAAAGGACTCTTAAAATAATATAAGTGAAGCATGAGATATCAATAATTTCTATAAAATAAAACCACCACCATTCTCTAAAAGATATAAGCGAAGCACTAGAGCAAAATTATCTAACTCAAAAGATATAAGTGAAGCACATAGAGTATTCTAATAAATTCTGATTCATGTGTGTCTCTCTCAAAAGGTGTGTACAGCAAGGATGATTATGGTAAACTAAAAATAAAAGACTCAAATCATGCAAGAGGCTCCAAGAAAAACACATATCATGTGGTGAATAAAAATATAGCTCCAAGTAAAGTTACCGATGGACGAAGACGAAAGAGGGGATGCCTTCCGGGGCATCCCCAAGCTTAGGCTTTTGGTTGTCCTTGGATTTTACCTTGGGGTGCCTTGGGAATCCCCAAGCTTAGGCTATTTCCACTCCTTGTTCCATAATCCATCAAATCTTTACCCAAAACTTGAAAACTTCACAACACAAAACTTAAATAGAAAATCTCATAAGCTCCGTTAGCAAAAGAAAACAAAACACCACTTCAAGGTACTGTAATGAAATAATTCTTTATTTATATTGGTGTTAAACCTACTGTATTCCAACTTCTCTATGGTTCATACACTCAAATACTAGCCATAGATTCATCAAAATAAGAAAACAACACACGAAAAACAGAATCTGTCAAAAACAGAACAGTCTGTAGTAATCTGTAGGTTTCGAATACTTCTGGAACCCCAAAAATTCTAAAATAGATTTCTGGACATAAGGAATTTATCTATTAATCATCTTCGAAAATAATTAACTAAATATCACTCTCCAATAAAAAATGGCAGCAAATCTCGTGAGCGCTAAAGTTTCTGTTTTTTACAGCAAGATCGCAAAGACTTTCCCCAAGTCTTCCCAAAGGTTCTACTTGGCACAAATACTAATTAAAAGCATAAAACCACATCCAAATAGACGGTAGATGAATTATTTATTACTAAACAGAATCAAAAAGCAAGAAACAAAAATAAAATTGGGTTGCTTCCCAACAAGCGCTATCGTTTAACGCCCCTAGCTAGGCATAAAAGCAAGGATAGATCTAGGTATTATCATCTTTGGTATTCGGAAAGAAAAGAGAAAATTTCTTTTCTATAGCATTTATCTTTCTATTTTGAGAGAGCACGTGGCCATTAAATGTGGAAGAAAGATTAAGCACGTTGCAGAAATTTGCATCTAAACTAGCCCTCATTTCCTTGATAATTTCATTTTGGTAAAAGCACAAAAGAGAGGTGGACTCCACCTTCTCACTCACAGAGTGCCCAAATTTAGTTTTCATCTTTTCATAAGTATCTATGGGATCCCCCTCAAGAAAACCTATTTCAAAAATAGAATCTAGAACTTGTTTGAACGAAGAGGGCAAACCAATATAAAAGCTTTTCAGGTATATCTCAATTTGATATTGGGGCACATAGCTAGCTCGGATCCTTAATAGCCTATCCCAAGCATATTTCAAAGATTCATTAAGTAAATAACAAAAAATTCCGAGATCATCTTCATCAAAATTATTCAAAATCTCATTGATAACCCCGATAGGTATTTCCATAGCATCATTATTTATGAGCTTAGAGAGGACACATGGACTATCCAGAGTAAAACCCGGGAGAGGACCCTTAGCCCTTCTTGAATCGGCCATGGCACAAGAAAAATAAATGGGAAAAGGCAAATAAAATGGCAAGGGTGAAGTGAGGGAGAGGAAAACGAGAGGCAAATGGCAAATAATGTAATGTGAGGGATAAGAGTTTGTGACGGGTACTTGGTATGTCTTGACTTGTGCGTAGACTCCCCGGGAACGGCGCCAGAAATCCTTCTTGCTACCTCTTGAGCACTGCATTGGTTTTCCCTGAAGAGGATAGGGTGATGCAGCAAAGTAGCATAAGTATTTCCCTTAGTTTTTGAGAACCAAGGTATCAATCCAGTAGGAGGCCACACGCAAGTCCCTCGTACCTACACAAACAAATAAGAACCTCGCAACCAACGCGATAAAGGGGTTGTCAATCCCTTCACGGTCACTTACGGGAGTGAGATCTGATAAAGATAATAATGATAAGATAAATATTTTTGGTATTTTTATGATATAGATTGAAAGTAAAGATTGCAAAATAAACGGTAATAGAAATAACTTCTTGACGGGAGATTAATATAATGGAGAATAGACCCAGGGGCTATAGGTTTCACTAGTGGCTTCTCTCAAGATAGCATAAATATTACAGTAGGTGAAAAAATTACTGTCGAGCAGTTGATAGAAAAGAGAATAATAATGAGAATATCTAGGCATGATCTTGTATATAGGCATCACGTCCGTGACAAGTAGACCGGCTCTTGCCTGCATCTACTACTATTACTCCACACATCGACTACTATCCAGCATGCATCTAGAGTATTAAGTTCATAAGAACAGACTAATGCATTAGGTAAGATGACATGATGTAGAGGGATAAACTCAAGCAATATGATGTAAACCTCATCTTTTTATCCTCGATGGCAACAATACAATACGTGCCATTTTCCTTTCTGTCACTGGGATCGAGCACCGCAAGATTGAACCCAAAGCTAAGCACTTCTCCCATTGCAAGAAAGATCAATCTAGTAGGCCAAACCAAACTGATAATTCGAAGAGACTTGCAAAGATAACCAATCATACATAAAAGATTTCAGAGAAGAATCAAATATTGTTCATAGATATACTTGATCATAAACCCACAATTCATCGGATCTCGACAAACACACCGCAAAAAGAGTTACATCGAATAGATCTCCAAGGAGATCGAGGAGAACTTTGTATTAAAATCCAAAGAGAGAGAAGAATCCATCTAGCTAATAGGTATGGACCCGAAGGTCTGAAGTAAACTACTCACACATCATTGGAAGGGGCCATGGAGTTGGTGTAGAGGCCCTCCGTGATCGATGCCCCTCCGGCGGAGCTCCGGAAAAGGCCCCAAGATGGGATCTCTTGGATACAGAAGGTTGTTTTCGGGGTGTATGAACATATATAGGTGGAAGAAGTAGGTCGGTTGAGCCTCGAGGGGCCCACGAGGGGGAGGGCGTGCCTAGGGGGGTAGGCGCGCCCCCTGCCTCGTGGCCTCCTTGGTTGTTTCTTGACGTCCACTCCAAGTCCTCTGGATCACGTTTGTTCCAAAAATCACGCTCCCGAAGGTTTCATTCTATTTGGACTCCGTTTGATATTCCTTTTCTGCGAAACTCTGAAATAGGCAAACAACAATTTGCACTAGGCCTTGGGTTAATAGGTTAGTCCCAAAAGTAATATAAAAGTGTAAAATAAAGCCAATTAAACATCCAAAACAGAACATATAATAGCATGGAACAATTAAAAATTATAGATACGTTGGAGACGTATCAGGGATTATCGCTTGACTCATAAAGGGAAATTGTTATGGGATCAAATCCATATATTGAAGTGGTATGCTTGGAATCTATGCTCTAGATATGATTATACTTGTTGCTCTAAGATGAATGCTCCACATCTTCCCTTTTCATGCAAATTTAATGATAATGAAACCTTAGCTTCTTATGCTAATGGTATATATGATTACTACGATGTGGAACAAATTGAAGAATTTATTGCTTTTAAGGGTGCTTATGAAATTGAATCTTTGTTTGAAAAGTTTGAAGATTTTGATGATTCAGTTTATAGTCTTGAAAATCTTGCTATCCTTAAATATTGCTATGATAATTATAAATACAATTACGATATTGATATTGAGAATAACTCCGCTGTCCAAGAAGAGACTAATATTTTGCAAGAGTCTATGGAAGAAGAAATTGATGAAACTGTGAGCTCATTGGATGAAAAAGATGACGTGGAGAGCGAAGAAAAAATGGAGGAAGAGTGCATTAGCTACCCGTGCCCACCTTCTAATGAGAGTAACTCTTCAACTCATACATTATTTAATGCCCCTTCATTCTTTTCGAAGGATGAATGCTATGATAATTGCCATGATCCCGTTGATTCATTTGAAATATCCCTTTTTGATGAACTTGATGCTTATTATGCTTGTGGCCAAGATGCCAATATGAATTATGCTTATGGAGATGAACTTGCTATAGTTCCTTATGTTAAGAATGACATTGTTGCTATTGCACACACACATGATAGTCCTATTATCTTTTTGAATTCTCCCAACTACACTATATCAGAGAAGTTTGCACTTATTAAGGATTACATTGATGGGTTGCCTTTTACTGTTGCACATGATGATTTTGATGAATATAATATGCATGTGCTTGCTGCTCCTACTTGTAATTATTATGAGTGAGGAACTATATCTCCACTTCTCTATGTTTCCAACATGATAAAATTGCAAGAAATTGCTTATGCTATATATTGGCCTTTACTTGATGTGCTTGAATTGTTCTTGTATGATATGCTGATGCATAGGAAGAGAGTTAGACTTCGTCATTGCATGATTTCTGTTGCTTTTTTCTCACTACTAAATTACAAATCGTTGTTGATTCAAATTGGCTTTGATATACCTTGGGATCCGGGTGGATCCATTACTTGAGCACTTTATGCCTAGCTTAATGGCTTTACAGAAAGTGCTGTCAGGGAGACAACCCGGAAGTTTTAGAGAGTCATTTATTACTGTTGAGTGCTTTTATAAAGTTTAAAAGCAAAAAAATATAGAGGGGAACACAAAACTTTTTCAAAAAGGAGAATGAAAGTGAGAGAGACAAGCATTGTTGAAGTGGGGGAGCTTCTTGAACTTTGTTCATGCTCACAGAAACTTTGTGAATCTTAATTACAAAAACTTCTCAACAAAAATAATTATCCCCTTGTACAATTCCATTGTATTTAAAAAATAATGTGCCTAGGTTTGCCTTTAGGATGTTTAAATTGCTTGCTGGTTTGTGCGGTGCAAAACAGAAACTCTGGCTGTAGTGTGCGATTTTACGTTTTTTTACTGGAACGCCAAACGGTTCTGAAACTTTTTGTACTGTCTTTCTATGCAAAATGTTTATTTTTCCTAATTGTTTCAGAATTTTTAGAGTTACAGAAGTATGGTGGATATTCGAGTCTTTAAAGACTGTCCTGTTTTCACAGATTGCTGTTATAGCTTCATTATTTGCATATGTTGGAATTCTTGTTGAAGCCTCCTTGACTTGGGGCCATAGAATTGTGATAGCATACAGTGGGTAATGTTTGTTTATAATTATACAATAATGTTACAGCAATACATGATGGAATTTCATTGCCATATTCACTAACCCCGCCACTAAAAGTTTGGTTAAGTTTTGTGTGGATGAAGTGTTCGAAGATTGAGGAGGTCTCGATGTAAGGAGAAGGAGGAGAGGCAAGAGCTCAAGCTTGGGGATGCCCAAGGCACCCCAAGTAAATATTCAAGGAGACTCAAGCGTCTAAGCTTGGGGATGCCCCGGAAGGCATCCCATCCTTCTTCAACAAGTATCGGTATGTTTTCGGATTCGTTTCATTCATGTGATATGTGCAAATCTTGGAGCTTCTTTTGCATTTATTTTTCATTTTTCTTTTATGCACCATGCTGGTATGAGATAGTCCATGGTTGATTTATAGAATGCTCATTGCACTTCACTTATATCTTTTGAGTATGGCTTTATAGAATGCTCCATGTGCTTCACTTATATTATTTGAAGTTTGGATTGCCTGTTTCTCTTCACACAGAAAACCGTTGTTTGAAGAATGCTCTTTTGCTTCACTTATATTTATTAGAGCATGGTATTTTTATAAATAATGAAACTCTCATGCTTCACTTATTTCTATTTAGAGAGTCAACAGGAATTGGTCAATTGCATGGTTAGTCCTAAAATCTTACATAGAACTTATGGATCACGGAATATGATATGTTTGATTCCTTGCAATAGTTTTGCGATATAGAGATGGAATATGTGGGAGGTACTAGTAAATGGTTGTGGTTAGTAAGAATATTGGTGTTAAGGTTTGTGATTCCTGAAGCATGCACATATAGTCTCTCGTTATGCTATGAAGTTGGAGCATGATTTATTATTGATTGTCTTCCTTATGAGTGGCAGTCGGGGACGAGCGATGGTCTTTTCCTACCAATCTATCCCCCTAGGGGCATGCATAGTAGTACTTTTCTTCAAGGGCTAATAAAATTTTGCAATAAGTATATGAGTTCTTTATGACTAATGTGAGTCCATGGATTATACACACTCTTACCTTTCCGCAATTTTCTAGCCTCTACGGTACCGTGCATTGCCCTTTCTCACATCGAGACGTGGTGCAAACTTCGTAGGTGCATCCAAACCCCGTGATATGATATGCTCTTTCACACATAAGCCTTATTATATCTTCCTCAAAACAGCCACCATACCTACCTATTATGGCTTTTCCATGACCATTCCGAGATATATTGCCATGCAACTTCCACCGCTTCCATTTGATGACTTGAGCATTCACTGTCATATTTCTTTGCATGATCATATAGCTGACATAGTAGTTGTGGCTCAGCCACTGTTCATCATTTTTCATACATGTTATGCTAGATCATTGCACATCCTGGTACATGCTAGAGGCATTCATATAGAGTCATACTTTTTCATAGGTATTGATACATCTCCAACGTATCTATAATTTATGAAGTATTCATGCTATTATATTATCCATCTTAGATGTTTTATATGCATTTATATGCTATTTTATATGATTTTTGGGACTAACCTATTAACCTAGACCCTAGTGCCAGTTTCTGTTTTCCCTTGTTTTTGAGTATTGCAGAAAAGGAATACCAAACGGAGTCCCATTGACGTGCCAATTTTTGATGATTTTTTATGGACCAAAAGAAGCCCCGGGAGTAAAAGAGTTGGGCCAGAAGAGTCCCGGGCTGTCCACGAGGGTGGGGGGCGCGCCCTACCCCCTGGGCGTGGGCCCCTATCTCGTGGACGATTCGGAGACCCCCTGACGTGAAACCGACGCCAAAAATTCATATAGATACAGAACCCCCCAGAAAATAACCTAGATCAGAAGTTCCGCTGCCGCAAGCCTCTATAGCCATGAGAAATCAATCTACGCCCTCTCTGGCACCCTGTCGGAGGGGGCCATCATCACCGGAGGCTATGGAGGAGGATCCCGGAGGGGCCATCATCACCATGAAGGCCAAGGACCAGAGGGAGAACCTCTCCCCATCCAGGGGGAGGTGCTACCTCTTGAGCACTGTGTTGGTTTTCCCCGAAGAGGAAGCGATGATGCAGCAAAGTAGCATAAGTATTTCCCTCAGTTTTTGAGAACCAAGGTATCAATCCAGTAGGAGGCTACGCGCGAGTCCCTCGCACCTGCACAAAACAAATAAATCCTCGCAACCAACACAAATAGGGGTTGTCAATCCCTATAGGGCCACTTACGAGAGTGAGATCTGATAGATATGATAAGATAATATTTTTGGTATTTTTATGATAAAGATGCAAAGTAAAATAAAGGCAGAGTAAATATCAAAGGAAATAACTAAGTAGTAGGAGATTAATATGATGAAGGTAGACCCGGGGGCCATAGGTTTCACTAGTGGCTTCTCTCAAGAGCATAAGTATTCTATGGTGGGTGAACAAATTACTGTTGAGCAATTGACAGAATTGAGCATAGTTATGAGAATATCTAGGTATGATCATGTGTATAGGCATCACGTCCAAGACAAGTAGACCGACTCCTGCCTGCATCTACTACTATTACTCCACTCATCGACCGCTATCCAGCATGCATCTAGAGTATTAAGTTAAAAACAGAGTAATGCCTTAAGCAAGATGACATGATGTAGAGGGATAGACTCATGCAATATGAAGAAAACCCCATCTTGTTATCCTCGATGGCAACAATACAATACGTGCCTTGCTGCCCTTACTGTCACCGGGAAAGGACACCGCAAGATTGAACCCAAAGCTAAGCACTTCTCCCATTGCAAGAAAGATCAATCTAGTAGGCCAAACCAAACTGATAATTCGAAGAGACTTGCAAAGATAACCAATCATACATAAAAGAATTCAGAGAAGATTCAAATATTATTCATAGATAGACTTGATCATAAACCCACAATTCATCGGTCTCAACAAACACACCGCAAAAAGAAGATTACATCGAATAGATCTCCACAAGAGAGGGGGAGAACATTGTATTGAGATCCAAAAAGAGAGAAGAAGCCATCTAGCCACTAACTATGGACCCGTAGGTCTGGGGTAAACTACTCACACTTCAACGGAGAGGCTATGGTGTTGATGTAGAAGCCCTCCATGATCGATGCCCCCTCCGGCGGAGCTCCGGAACAGGCCCCAAGATGGGATCTCGTGGATACAGAAAGTTACGGCGGTGGAATTAGGGTTTTGGCTTCGTATCTAATCGTTTGGGGGTACGTAGGTATATATAGGAGGAAGGAGTATGTCGATGGAGCAATAGGGGCCCACGAGGGTGGAGGGCATGCCTGGTGGGGGTGGGCGCGCCCCCTACCTCGTGCCCTCCTGTTTTCTTTCTTGACGTAGGGTCCAAGTCTCCCGGATCATAATATTTCTAAAAACCACGTTCCCGAAGGTTTCATTCCGTTTGGACTCTGTTTGATATTCCTTTTCTGCTTGAAGAAAATTAAAGAAAAAGAAGCCAGTAGCAGCAGACTAGAGAGCAACCCAACATTAGCAGATTTCCCATAGCCACCTGGGCCTCCTCCCTCCTGGACCGGCCCACCAGCAGCGTTAGCAGAGCCCAAGCAGCCTTGTTCATCTCCTTCCTCTCGTACGGCAGGGCATCCACCGACGCCACGTCGGCCAACCCCTGATTTGACGGTCGGAGCTGCTCTGGTTCACCCTATAAGACCCTGCCCCGGCCCTAGGGTTTCCTCCTCGCCCTGTTTCCACCTCCTCCTCCACTTTCCGCCGCCGGGACACCACGGCCTTCTCCGCCTCCACGACCGAGAGGAGCTCGGGCACTTCTCCGGCGTGAGCAGCGGCGTCGCCGAGTACGCCTACTTCCGTGAAGAGCACCACATCCATCTCCGCCAACCAAACCCGCAACGCAAGGCCAATCCCTCTCCTTCCACGACGTCCTCTTTGTCATCTTCTTCCTTGGTCTCTCTGCGACCGATAGCCAGCGCCTCTCGTCGTCGTTCCCGTTGCTGCCCCGACCAGACACCGCCGACGCCTACAGACCCACGGTGATGATTCACGCCTCCTCGCTCTCTAGTACCAAGGCATTTCGTCGTAGTAGTCACCGATCCGAGGAGCTCCATGTTCGTCCTCCATGAACATCCATGGTAGCAAGCTCAAGCTTCTGCTTTGGGTCCCTGTGCAGCCTCCTGTTCTCACGCAGGGCACACACGGCACGCCCGCACGCAACGCCGCATGCCCTCTTCTCTCCCCAGGGTCTGGCTAGCTCCGGCGGCGTAGTAGGTCAGCGATACCGGTACGCCATGGCAGACTGTGGAAAGATGATTTGCAATACTATGTTGATTGGGGTGCTGGTGCACGTATATATAATACAAGGGAAGGCCTCTACCTCAACTATACAAGACTAGGAGGTGGGCCACAACTCCAATATATGTGTAGTACAAAATACATACT
>NC_057806.1:213042069-213043914 GCF_018294505.1 Triticum aestivum
AGAGACACAAAGACTGGACCGAAACTCCTTGAAGACGAGAGTAGGCAATCCCTTAGTCATCACATCAGCAAACGGTTGCGTCGTCGGCACGTGGAGAACCCGAACACAACCAAGGGCAACCTGCTCATGCACGAAGTGAATATCGAGCTCAATATGCTTCGTCCGTCGATGGTGCACCGGGTTGGCAGAGAGGTAGACCGCGCTGATGTTATCGCAGTAGACAAGAGTGGCCTTGTGAACATCACAAAGCAACTTCTGGAGCAGCTGACGCATCCAAGAGCACTCGGCCACGACATTAGACACGACGCGATACTCTGCCTCGACGCTAGAGTGGGAGACCGTGGGCTGCCGCTTTGATGACCAAGAGATCAACGAGGGCCCAAGGTAGACGCAGTAGCCTGACGTAGAGCGTCGTGTGTCGGGGCAGCCAGCCCAGTCGGTATCCAAGTAGGCCACAAGGTCGGTGGAGGCGGAGGCCTTCAGGGTGAGTCCCAAAGACATGGTAACCCGTATGTAATGGAGAATATGCTTCACCAGAGTCCAGTGAGAGTCACGCGGGGCATGCGTATGGAGGCACACCTGCTGGACAGCGTACTGCAGGTCGGGGCGAGTCAGCGCCAGGTATTGTAAAGCACCGACAATAGAGCGATAAAATGCTCCATCAGACGCAAGAGACCCCTCGAGAGCAGAGACCTTCGCCTTTGTGTCGACGGGGGTGGGCGCCGGCTTGCAGTTAAGCATACCAGCACGCTCCAGGAGCTCGTGGGCGTACTTCTGCTGATGTAGAAAGAAGCCGTCAGTCCGTCGGACCACCACGATGCCGAGGAAGTAGTGCAGGGGCCCCAAGTCCTTGAGGGCGAACTCATCACAAAGACGAGCAGTCAGCCGCTGAAGGAGGTCGGGGGTGGACGCCATGAGGATGATATCGTCGATGTAGAGCAGCAGAGATGCACTGTCAACTCCCTGATGATACACGAAGAGTGAAGCATCGGAGCGAGTGGACCGAAATTCAAGAGACTACAGGAAGGCTGCGATACGCTGGTACCAAGCCCGAGGCGCCTGCTTCAACCCGTAAAGAGAATGTGAGAGCAAGCACACGAAGTCAGGGTGCTCGGCATCGATGAAACCAGTGGGCTGCTCACAGAACACCTGCTCGGCGAGATGGCCGTGCAAGAAGGCGTTGGAGACATCCAACTGGTGCACAGGCCAGGCGCGCGAGACTGCCAGCTGAAGCACGATGCGAATCGTGCTCGGTTTCACAACCGGGGCGAAGGTGTAGGTGAAGTCCACGCCCTTGCGCTGCCGAAAACCACGAACCACCCACCGAGCCTTGTAGCGCTCGAGAGAACCGTCCGGGCGAGCCTTGTGGTAGAACACCCACTTTCCAGAGATGATGTTGGCACGAGGGGGTCGCGGAACAAGATGCCACGTGCTGTTGCGCTGTAAGGCATCGAACTCCTCCTGCATCGCAGCTAGCCAGTGGGGATCCTAAAGGGCAGCACGAGCGGAGGTGGGGATGGGTGATGGCGTCGACGTCGAGGCGGCACACAGATACTCGTCGGCGGAGTAGCGCATGCTGGGCCGAAGCACTCCTGCTCGGGCACGGGTAGTCACGCCAAGTGACGGGGCAGCAGGGTCGGCAGGGCCGCGGCAGCGGGGGCACCCGGTGTGGCAGCGGCAGCGGGGGCCGCGGCGGCGGCGGAAGAGGCGACGAGCAAGGTTGACGTCGAGCCCGTCGCAGGGGTGGCGGGCGGGGTGCCGGGCTCAACCTCGTATGAGGGGGACGGGGACCCAAGGGCCCGCTCGGACTCAACCTCGGGGGAAGGAGTCACGAAGCCATGTGGT
>NC_057806.1:213044236-213048612 GCF_018294505.1 Triticum aestivum
CTCCATCAAGGGGGCGTAGGGGCCGGCGCCGAAGGGGTCGAAGCCGGAGGAACCTGGGAAAAAGGGAACACCATCTCGACAAAGTACACATGCCTCGAGGTGTACACACGAGGAGTGACAGGATCATATCACCGGTAACCTTTGGTGTTAGGAGGATAGCCAAGGAAGACGCAGGGGACGGATCATGGTGCGTGCTTGTGTGGCGTGGTGGACGCGGTGCTAGGATAACAGAGACACCCGAAGATGTGGAGACCATCATAGGACGGTGGTGTGACGAAGATAAGGTGGTGAGGGGCGTAGTTCCACCGAGGGCAACACGGACGAATGTTAACTAAGAGAGTGGCGGTAGCGAGGGCATCGGGCCAAAACCGAGCAGGCATGTTAGAGTGAAAGAGTAACGTGCGAACGCAGTCATTAAGAGTGCGGAGAATGCGCTCGGCGCGACCGTTCTGCTAGGAAGTGTAGGGGCAAGTCGGACGGAAGGTGGTGCTGTGAGAGGCGAGAAGTGTGCGAAGAGCGACGTTGTCAAACTCTTTTCCGTTATCAGTTTGGAGTGCGAGTATTAGGCGAACGAACTGGGTGGTGACATAGGAGTAAAAGGAGGTGAGTGTGGCCAAAGCATCGGATTTATGACGAACGGAAAAGTCCACACATAATGAGAGTAATCATCTAAAATCACCAAGTAGTAAAGATAGCCCGTGTTACTCGCAATGGGAGGTGTCCAAACATCAGTATGAAGTAATTGAAATGGAAAAGTGGAAACTGAAGAAGACGCACCAAAGGGAAGACGAACATGCTTTCCTAAGCGACAAGCCTCACAAGAGTGCTTTGTAATGCCCTTGATGCGGCTATATCTCCCACGTGTTGAAGCACGACTTAGAGGCATAACCGCATTGAAAGCAATGTCGCAAGTGAGGTAATCTTCACACAACCCATGTAATACATAAGGGACAAAGATACATAGTTGGCTTACAATCGCCACTTCACACAATTACATGAGTAAAGCATTACATCATCCAAATACAATCAAGGCCCGACTACGGAGCCAAAAATAAAAGAAGACTGCCCCAAATGCTACACAGATCCCCGATCGTCCCGACTGGGCTCCACTACTGATCAACTGAAACGAAACAACACAAAGGACAAGATCTTCATCGAGCTCCTCTTGAGCTTGGTTGCGTCACCTGCATGGTTCAACGACACCTGCAAGCTGGTTTTGGAAGTATCTGTGAGTCACGGGGACTCAGCAATCTCACACCCTCGCGATCAAGACTATTTAAGCTTATAGGAAAGGCAAATGTATGAGGTGGAGCTGCAACATGCGACTAGCATATATGGCGGTTAACATACGCAAATGAGAGCGAGAAGAGAAGACAAAAGCACGGTCGAACAACTATGATCAAGAAGTGATCCTAGAACAACCTACGCTAAACATAACTCCAACACCGTGTTCACTTCCCGGACCCGCCAAGAAGAGACCGTCACGGTAACACACGCGGTTGATGTATTTTCATTAAGATCAACTTCAGGTTTTCTACAACCGGACATTAACAAATTCCCATCTGCCCATAACCGCGGGCACGGCTTTCGAAAGTTCAAATCCTTGCAGGGGTGTCCCAACTTAGCCCATCACAAGCTCTCATGGTCAACGAAGGATATTTCTTCTAGCGGGAAGACCCGATCAGACTCGGAATCCCGGTTACAAGACATTTCGACAACGGTAAAACAAGACCAGCAAAGCCACCCGAATGTGCCGACAAATCCCGATAGGAGCTGCACATATCTCGTTCTCAGGGAACATCGGATTGTCCAAACTTCCGGTAGGCCAGCCCAGAGTTGCCCCTGGTGGCCACCGGCGGCTGACAAGTTGGACCAACACTCAGAGGAGCACTGGCCCGGAGGTTTAAATAAAGATGACCCTTGGGTAGGCCTACCCAAGGGAAAGAAAAGGCTAGGTGGCAAATAGTAAAACCAATGTTGGGCCTTGCCGGAAGAGTTTTATTCAAGGCGAACTGTCAAGGGATTCCCATTATAACCCAACTGCGCAAGGAACGCAAAATCTGGGAACATAACACCGATATGACGGAAACTAGGGCGGCAAGAGTGGAACAAAACACCAGGCATAAGGCCGAGCCTTCCACCCTTTACCAAGTGTATAGATGCATTAATTAAATAAGAGATATTGTGATATCCCAACAAGTAAACATGTTTCAATAAGGAACAACATCTCCATGTTCCAACAAGGAACAAACTTCAATCTTCACCTGCAACTAACAACGCTATAAGAGGGGCTGAGCAAAGCAGTAACATAGCCAAACAACGGTTTGCTAGGACAAGGTGGGTTAGAGGCTTGGCTTAACAATATGGGAGGCCTGATAAGCAAGTGGTAGGTATCGCATCATAGGCATAGCAAAAGAGCGAGCAACTAGCAAGCAAAGATAGAAGTGATTTCGAGGGTATGGTCATCTTGCCTGAAATCCCGCAAGGAAGAAGAACGAGTCCATGAAGAAGACAAACGGATGTAGACGAATGGGTCCTCACAAACACGACGTTATCGGAACCAACCAAAGAAGCAACACCGGAAAGAAGCACACAACATAGTAAACAAACCACACACGAACATGGTATGATATGCGGGATCCGGTATGTGAAGCATATGCAAGATTTGACAAGGAATGATTGAACCTGGCCTCAACTTGGAAAACCAAGAGTACCACTAGAAAGGTGAGGTGATTTCGGTTGAAATCGATATAAAGATCACCGGAATCGGATGCACGGTTTGGAAATGGCAAGCAAAACAAATATGGCACTGGTCTGCGATAAACAGCAAGTAGCCATCTAAATGCATCAAGTTAAATATGCTACAACACTCAAACATGGCAACAAAATACATGGAAGGGATCCACTCATGAAGCTTGTCAAAAGATGAACACTTAGCTACGGCTAAGTCATCCATTAACAGGTTCAAACAAGCATGGCAAAGGTGCAAATGACAACAGGTTTCAGACTTAGTGAAATTAACAATATGACAGGAATTTATCATCAGGAAGCATACTTTGGAGCATGAAAACTATATGCTACAGGAACTTAACATGGCAAAGAAAGGCATGGCATGAAGATACTCAAAGCACTTAACTAAAGTCCCTTAGTGACCTTGAGCCAAAAGGGATCAGAAAATACAATTGCAAGCATTTGAACATGGCAAAAACATAAACACATTCAGACTTAGTGAAAAACTGGAGCATGCAAATCAGTTAACGAGTAGGCATGTTTACGAGCTCGATGCACTCACTACAGAGCATGGCATGACAAACTAAGCATACACCCATCAAGAATACATGGCATAGAAGCTAGACATGGCAAGAACAACATCATAGCATGCACGATAGCAACATCCTCGGCAAAATCGCTAAACATGTCAACAATCTGCCAGGATTCACTTAATAGCAAAAGTAGAGCTCGATTGACTCAAGCTAGGGTGCTCCATAAATGCAAACGAAGACATGGATGGATAGAGCACCACAATATTAACAAAACATCCTTACTGATCATCCTCAAAAGAGGCACGGATCACTAGGAAACAACATGAACATATGGCATAACAACAAAATCAGGACAAGGAATTAGTGAAAATTCTAAGTCCCTGAAATCAGCATTACCGATTACGCCACTTTGCAAGCTTGTTCTAGACACCGCAAATATCACAAAAATACATGGCAAGCACATCTGTAAAGATGGCATGGAATATAACAAAACACATGTAGAGCTCAGGGTCATAGCATGCACACATTAAACATGGCAAAAATGACAAAAGGCTATTTGCTGAAATAGATCTGACAAAAACATCACATAGCCCTCTTCCAACAGCATTTCGAACATCAAGATTAGCTCAAATGAAAATGATGCAATGAGATGAAATGATGTACTCGCCGAGACAAACATTTTGATATGCTAAACACACGAATCAGAGCAACGGGTGATGAGTTATGGCATGATGAATAGAGGCATATGAATCAGGGAATCTCAGGACTTAGTGAAATATTACCTCCACGAAAAATCAACGCGGGGACGAGGCACAACGAGATGAGGAGATCCGGATCGAGGGGGGCGCGTTTGGTTCCTGGGGTTGGTGGATCTCATCCACCTTCCCCGGATCCGGCGAGGGAAGAGGACTCCGGTGAGAAGGGCATGTCTCCACCGATGGCCGGCGACGAGGGCGCGGGCAGCGGGCCTCCGGCGAGGGTTGACGGCGGCGGCGCGCTCCGGGAGGCGGCGCAAGGAGACCGGTGGAGAGGCGGTGCCAGATGCGGGCGGTGGCGCGAAGGCATGGCGGCGACCGGCGGCGGGCGTGGGGAGCTGCGCGCCGGCGCTCGCCG
>NC_057806.1:213049009-213060689 GCF_018294505.1 Triticum aestivum
GACGCGGGCCGGGAGGCGCGACGACTCGGGCCGGAGAGTGCCCTGCTCGGGCCCCGGCGGGCCAGCGGGGTTGGCGGCGAAGTGGGGCGCCGGCTCGGGGACACGTGGCGCCCTCGGGTTGGCTGGCGCGTCGGCGGGGACGACGTGGCGTGACGGGATTTGCTGGAGTGAGGTGGCGGTGGCGAGCGGACATGTCCGGCGCGGGAAGAAAAGTCTGGCGGCACGAAGAGAGTTAGATCTAGGGTTAGGGGGGTTGTTTTGATCCGGAAATTTCGATGGAGGGACCTTTTTATAGGTAGGAGGAGCTAGGAAGCTCCAAATGAGGTGCGGGTTTCGGCCACGCGATCGTGATCGAACGACCGAGATGATGGAGGGATTTTTGGTGGGTTTTGGGCCACTTTGGAAGGGTGTTGGGCTGCAACACATATGCGGCCTTTTCGATCCCTTGGTTAACCGTTGGAGTATCAAATGAAGTCCAAATGGCACGAAACTTGACAGGTGGTCTACCGGTAGTAAACCAAGGCCGCATGACAAGTCTCGGTCCAATCCGAAAACGTTTAACACCTGCACATGAAAAGAGATAGAAAGGAACACCGGAGGAGATAGGAGCGCCGGAATGCAAAACGGACAACGGGGAAAATGCTCGGATGCATGAGACGAACACGTATGCAAATGTAAAGCACATGATGACATGATATGCAATGCATGACACGCAAGCTCATGACAAGCCAACAACAACGAATAACTGGAGGACACCTGGCACATCGGTCTCGGGGCGTTACAACACTCCACCACTACGAGAGGATCTCGACCCGAGATCTAGAATGGCACCGGAGGGAAAAATGAAGGAGAAAGAGAAGAGGTAAAACTAAGTTGCTTCTTTGATGAATGAGTGAAACCAAAGAACCTTGAAAAGGTTGAGCAAAATGAAAGAAAGAAAGCAACGGGGAAGAACAAAGTTGAAAGCACTTCGTTAACAAAGAGGAATAAGAAAGAACCGATTCGGGTAGCACTTCGGTTGAAAAGAGATGAAGACTTGATAAAATGAAAGATCTTGAGCAAAACGACACAACACTCCGGTTAAATGGATAAACCAAGAAAAGAACACGATCTTGACAAAACGAAAAGATGGGTTGAAGAGAGCAACAACACAGAGCCTCCGTAACAAGAGTAAGAATGGAATGGAATGAACGAAGGGAAAACAAGATCTTGAGGGAGCACGCTTACAACAAAATGCTAGAACGGAGTTGTTGGAAAACCAACGACGAAAAGAATAAGCTTGATATGGTCTTATGGAATACATCTCAAATTATGAGGTGACAACCTGCCACTCATGGGAAAAAGTTGGATTGATATGAACAAGAATACGAGGAACTATCTCACCAGGAGGATAAATGAAGAACTTGGATCATTGATAAACACCATGAGAGCGACAATCCTTAAAGGAAAGCTTTAGGTGAAATATAACCCAAGATAATTCCAATGAAGAAAGTGATGGATTTAAAATATCTCATCCTTGACAACATGTGAATCATGAAACATGAACTCAAATTATCAAGAATGGCATAATACCACCTCCAATAATATGGTAGAAAGAATGCACTCCGGATTACAATATGAAGAAAGCTTGAGCTTCTTAGAAAAGAATCTCGATGAACACTTCTAGAAGGAATTAAATCCTTGATGTACCATCTTGTAGAGCCTTCATGAGAACTCCGGTAATAAAAGAAATGATCAATCGAAATGGAGGATGAAAAGAATAAGGTTGAAGCCTTGCAATGATTTAAATGAATCTCCATGGAGATGTAATTGAAAAAGGTTGGAACTCCGAGAAAAAGAGAAGATGAAACAATTGAAATCAGGAATTTGATGAGCCTCCGGAATAGGGAATTAATCACTTGGGTGAATCAAGAATAAGAATTATGTTATGCTCATCCTTCACCAATTAAATTGATGACTATCTATGGCTTTGGCATACTACTTATTCTCGTAGCAATGATTAAGAGAGATATAGCGCCAACTTGGGAAGTTCTTCTATGAACCACTGGTAGGATTGACAACGAATAAATTGATAAGGAAGAGAAATCTGGAAGAACAACCGTAAGAAATGAAAATGAACACAGAAAAAGATAAAGGAACACCGGGAAGAATTATGAAATGAACGAAGATACTTGAGAGAATTTAGATACAACTGAAACGAAGAGATCATGTGCCGATTAAAGAATATTGAATGATGTACCTGTGAGATTTGGGGAACGAGAGCTAAAAGCTGAGAATGAACAAGTCTTCTTAAATGATGGGCTCCAGATAATCGAACTGAAAATACCCTTGAATATCTCCTGATGGGTGAAAAGAATTCTCACAAACAAAACAAATTATGCGAGGATGATAACAGGCTAGAATCACGAATCTTGAAGAGAATGGAGCAAGATTGAGAGAAAAATCTTCTTTGGTCTTCAAAATCTGAGAATGATGATGGGAAACACCAACAATAATTGTAGAGGCACTCCGGAATGAAGAATAGAAAGGTTGATCCAACGATGAAAATAATTTGAAAGATCTTGGAGAAAGACATTTGACTGATGATATATCATTCTTACATCAAACTTCAAAAAGAAATTTGAGGATAGCTCCGGAAAAATAAGAAGAGTCAGGTAAGATCCTGGGAAAAGACCTGTGGGTTAGGGCCCACTCAAAAGAAACACCATTGAAAAGATTACTTGAAAAGGAGATAGCACCGGTTGAAATAAACGGCTTGAATGAGATAACACCTCGAAATAGGTAGAACGGATTAGGAATGAAAACACGAATCTTCTGGGATATCTTCAGCACTCCGGAACAATTGAATAGCGAGAAATGAATGAATATGAGGTGCACCGGCATGTGAAAACATATGAAACGAGGAAAAGGGATATGAACAACACCAAAAGTTTGGATTCGACCCACCGGAGAAGAAAAGAACGAAGAATAAAACACTTGAAGCTCCGTTAGAATCTTCCTTAGAATCACCGGATAAGAACATTGAAAGAAAAGAATGAAGAGACTTCACACGAATAAAATGGATACTTGATTAAGACATCGGATTCCTTGAAGAAAAAGGGTGGGTGGGCGGGAAAACAAAGGCAACTTGGGGACGGATGAAACAAACACCGTTGAGAAGAACTGATAATTGATCTTGTGAATGTTGACAAGATTGGATCCATTTGAAGAGGAGCACACCGGTTGAAAAGACAAACTCGATGATCGAGAAGGATAAGTATTCACATAGAAATATGAGAACACCGCTTAGAAAAGGTATGGAATCAACACTTGACTTTGAAGCAACTCGAATACCACAACTCAAAACAAAACAAAGGATTGGCTTGCAGAATAGGCCAGAACAAACATATGATAGAGATTTCATCCAAAGTTTTCGTGGTGGGGCCTACAAGGGCTCGATCGTACAGCACCATCATCTACAAGGCAGTGCACATGACATACAAAGCGTCCCCGAATCGGCATAGCCAAGGACTCTTTAAGACAGAACGAGACCACAGTAGAACCAACCGTGAATAGGCGGACCACTAGATGTCGAACCCCAATTTCATATCATATATCTGTCGGAAAGATATCCTAAGAGCTACTTGAATTCCCACTTATAAACTCCCGGAATTTTCCGGTTATGCAATCAGGTGTTGGGGATACAGGGGAAGCATAATATCTCACCCAAAACTAGCAAATCCTACATCCAGCTGTATCCATCCTTCAACACATAACCAAGAAACCTTCGGAAATTGTTTACCCCAACCTTCGAAAAGCATCCGTTATACGAGTTATGGCAATACTCCCGAACTCCCGCCCCAGTACTGGGTGGCATCGAGGTTATCTCACCAACAACTGCATAAAAGAGTTTTTCGATGTCGGCGAAACTAAACTCAGGTATTCCAGAACTGCAACGATAAAATTGTGACGACAACACCTCGGAGCTCAACTCCCCGGGACACTGCCACAACCCCTAAATGTCAGGAGGCACCAAGAACAATGTTCTCGTCACAAAACCATCAGAACGATTCCAAGGTACCGGCATGATCCTAAATTTTTTTAGTGAAATTTGAGAAGAGAAGAGTCAAAACTCTATGTCAGGATGCCTCACCAGAGCGGCGAAGGGACTGAGGAGTAAAAATAATTTCTAACTCTCCGATATATATAATCCTAAATGACTCAAAACATTTTTCTAAACTCAACAACGCCAGCGATTCGATCAAGCAGGGGGGCTCCTAAGGTCGGAGAAGGCTCTGATTACCAACTTGTAATGCCCTCGATGCGGCTATATCACCCACGTGTCAAAGCACGACTTAGAGGCATAACCACATTGAAAGCAATGTGCAAGTGAGGTAATCTTCACACAATCCATGTAATACATAAGGGACAAAGATACATAGTTGGCTTACAATTGCCACTTCACACAATTACATGAGTAAAGCATTACATCATCCAAATACAATCAAGGCCCGACTACAGAGCCAAAAATAAAAGAAGACTACCCCAAATGCTACACAGATCCCCAATCATCCTGACTGGGCTCCACTACTGATCAACTAAAATGAAACAACACAAAGGACAAGATCTTCATCGAGCTCCTCCTGAGCTTGGTTGCGTCACCTGCACGGTTCAACGGCACCTGCAAGCTGGTTTTGGAAGTATTTGTGAGTCAAGGGGACTTAGTAATCTCACACCCTCGCGATCAAGACTATTTAAGCTTATAGGAAAGGCAAAGGTATGAGGTGGAGCTGCAGCAAGCGACTAGCATATATGGCGGAAAACATACACAAATGAGAGCGAGAAGAGAAGGCAAAAGCACGGTCGAACAACTATGATCAAGAAGTGATCCTAGAATAACCTACGCCAAACATAACTCCAACACCGTGTTCACTTCCCGGACCCCGCCGAGAAGAGACCGTCACGGTAACACACGTGGTTGATGTATTTTAGTTAAGATCAACTTCAGGTTTTCTACAACCGGACATTAACAAATTCCCATCTTCCCATAACCGCGGGCACGGCTTTGGAAAGTTCAAATCCTTGCTGGGGTGTCCCAACTTAGCCCATCACAAGCTCTCACGGTCAACGAAGGATATTCCTTCTAGCGGGAAGACCTTATCAGACTCGGAATCCCGGTTACAAGACATTTCGATAATGGTAAAACAAGACCAGGAAAGCCACCCGAATGTGCTGACAAATCCCGATAGGAGCTGCACATATCTCGTTCTCAGGGCACACTGGATTGTCCAAACTTCCGGTAGGCCAGCCCAGAGTTACCCCTGGTGGCCACTGACGGCTGACAAGTTGGACCAACACTCAGAGGAGCACTGGCCCGGGGGTTTAAATAAAGATGACCCTTGGGCAGGCCTACCCAAGGGAAAGAAAGGCTAGGTGGCAAATAGTAAAACCAATGTTGGGCCTTGTTGGAGGAGTTTTATTCAAGGCGAATTGTCAAGGGGTTCCCATTATAACCCAACCGCGCAAGGAACACAAAATCCAGGAACATAACACCGATATGACGGAAACTAGGGCGGCAAGAGTGGAACAAAACACCAGGCATAAGGCCGAGCCTTCCACCCTTTACCAAGTATATAGATGCATTAATTAAATAAGAGATATTGTGATATCCCAACAAGTAAACATGTTCCAACAAGGAACAACATCTCCATGTTCCAACAAGGAACAAACTTCAATCTTCACCTGCAACTAACAACGCTATAAGAGGGGCTGAGCAAAGCGGTAACATAGCCAAACAACGGTTTGCTAGGACAAGGTGGGTTAGAAGCTTGACTTAACAATATGGGAGGCATGATAAGCAAGTGGTAGGTATCGCAGCATAGGCATAGCAAAAGAGCGAGCAACTAGCAAGCAAAGATAGAAGTGATTTCGAGGGTATGGTCATCTTGCCTGAAATCCCGCAAGGAAGAAGAATGAGTCCATGAAGAAGACAAACGGACGTAGATGAATGAGTCCTCACAAACGCGACGTTATCGGAACCAACCCGAAGAAGCAACACCGGAAAGAAGCACACAACATAGTAAACAAACCACACACGAACATGGTATGATATGCGGGATGCGGTATGTGATGCATATGCAAGATTTGACAAGGAATGATTGAACCTGGCCTCAACTTGCAAAACCAAGAGTGCCACTGGAAAGGTGAGGTGATTTCGGTTGAAATCGATATAAAGATCACCGGAATCGGATGCACGGTTTGGAAATGGCAAGCAAAACAAATATGACACCGGTCTGCGATAAACCGCAAGTAGCCATCTAAATGCATCAAGTTAAATATGCTACAACAGTCAAACATGGCAACAAAATACATGGCAGGGATCCACTCATGAAGCTTGTCAAAAGATGAACACTGGGCTATGGCTAATTCATCCATTAATAGGTTCAAACCGATTGTATGCTGTAGTCCGAGCACTTTTGCGATAGTTCTAGACCGATTGTATGCCTTGCTTGATTGATTGAGTGAAATGTTTGTGTTTGTCTCATGTGCATATGGGTAGTGCTTTCTCATTAGACCTCATTCTATTCGAATCTCTCCCCTCTAAACCCATCAGATGCCTTCGAGACGTGACCCCGGATTTGCTTTCCCACCGGAGCTCACTCAGTTGATCCAGCAACAGAATACCCTGATGCAGTTGTTAGTCCAGAACCAAGGCAACAACAACAACAACAACAACAACAATCCACCACCACCACCACCACCAGTTGACAACTTAGCCCGCTTTCTGAGGTTGCAGCCACCGGTGTTTTCTAGTAGCACCGAGCCCATAGTAGCAGATGATTGGCTCCGCAGGATTGGAAGGGAGTTAACCACTGCAGGATGTACCGATGCCGAGAAGGTGCATTTTGCTGCACATCAGTTGGATGGACCAGCAGCCTCATGGTGGGAGAATTACACTGTCACCTACCCTATAGGCACGGTGACATGGGATTAGTTTCAGCAAGCTTTCCGTACGGCCCATGTCTCAACTGGAGCAATGAGTATGAAGAAGCGTGAGTTTCGCAACTTACGCCAGGGGAACCGTACTATGGCTCAGTACGTGTATGAGTTTAGCAAGTTATCTCGCTATGCCCCTGATGATGTGGCCACAGATGCCGCAAAGCAGGAGAAGTTTATGGAAGGGCTGAATGATGAGATGAGCATGCAGTTGATGGTGGCAACATTCAACAACTACCAGGGGTTGGTAGATAAGGCTCTTATGATTGAAGGGAAGCAGGAGGAGATTGAGAGCCATAAGAGGAAGTATGGACAAGGGAGGTATAACTGAGGAGCTCAGCAGAAGGCCCGCCTAATCCCGAACTCGGGAGGACTTGTTCATAACCATGGAGGCCACAACCATAATGGATAACCATACTGGCCCAAGGAATGGGAATGGGAATGGATCAAGCAACAATCAGAACCGCCCCAATCCAGCCACACCCACCAAGAGAGATCTAAGTCACATTACTTGCTATAAGTGCGGGAAGACTGGACACTATGCCACGGAGTGCCCTGAAGGGAAGAATGGAAACGGGAATGGGAGCGCTGGAAAGAAGCCCAATCCATTCAACAAAGGACAAGTGAACCACGTTAACGTGGAGGAGGTTGAAGAGCAGCCAAACGCGGTTATAGGTAAGTTTTTGGTTAAGTCATTTACCGCTCTTGTTCTTTTTGATACTGGTGCATCGCATTCATACATATCAAGGGAATTCGTGGATAAGTTTAAACTACCTACCCAAACCCTTAGGACCCCTCTATTAGTAAGTTCACCTGGAGCAGAGTATATGGCTAGTCGATGGTGCGACCAGATACCCTTAACCATTGGCAACCATGTTTTTCCGTCCGACCTAATTATCTTGGAGTCACAAGGATTGGATGTGATATTAGGAATGGACTGGATGTCAAAGTACGGAGGAAGTATTGACTATGTTAGTAGGTCAATTTGTCTCACCACCCTGGAGGGAAAAATGATCAAGTACGTATCTAGGCATGCGCCAAGGAGTTGTCAAGTGAATACCCTCACGGGAGTTGTTCAGGAGGAAGTGCCTGTAGTAAAGGATTACCCGGATGTTTTCCCAGAGGAGTTACCAGGCATGCCACCGGATCGAGATATCGAGTTTTTGATAGAGCTATTGCCAGGCACAGAGCCAATATCCAAGAGACCCTATCGGATGCCCGCGAATGATCTGGAGGAGATTGAGAAACATATCAAGGAGTTATTAGAGAAAGGTTACATTCGACGGAGTTCATCACCATGGGGAGCCCTGGTGCTTTTGGTTGAGAAGAAGGATAAGTCCCTAAGAATGGTTGTTGATTATCGGGCCTTGAATGAAGTGACGATTAAGAACAAGTACCCATTGTCGATGGTCAATGATCTGTTTGACTAGCTGCAAGGAGCTAAGGTGTTTTCGAAGATCGATCTGCAATCGGGATACCATCAGTTGAAGATACGAGAGAAGGATATACCAAAGACAGCATTTACCACACGGTACGGGTTATACGAATACACGGTAATGTCGTTTGGACTGACTAACGCCCCTGCCTATTTCATGAGCATGATGAACAAGGTGTTCATGGAATATTTGGATAAGTTTGTTGTGGTGTTCATTGATGATATAATGGTATATTCGAAGAACGAGGAGGAGCACGAAGAGCATTTGCGATTGGTTCTCGAGAAACTTAGGGAACATCAGTTGTATGCAAAGTTCAGCAAATGCGAGTTTTGGTTGAAGGAAGTCGGATTCCTTGGACATGTTATATCAGGAGAAGGTATAGCAGTAGACCACACCAAGGTTCAATCAGTCACTGAATGGTTGGAACCCACTTTAGTTCGCGAGATCCGCAGTTTTCTTGGACTCGTAGGATACTATCATAGATTCATTGAGAATTTTTCCAAGATTGCGAAGCCAATGACGGAGTTATTGAAGAAGGATACCAAGTTTAAATGGATGGAAGATTGCGAGGCAAGTTTCCAGGAGCTGAAGAAACGTTTGACTACAGCCCCAGTGCTGACACTTCCGGATATACGTAAGGATTTCCAAGTGTATTGCGACGCCTCTCGCCTAGGACTTGGAAGTGTGCTTATGCAGGACGAAAGAGTTGTTTCGTATGCCTCGCGACAACTGAAACAACATGAGTTGAATTATGCCACGCATGATTTGGAGCTAGCAGCCGTAGTGCATGCATTGAAGACATGGAGACATTATCTTATTGGAAACCATTGTGATGTGTACACGGATCATAAGAGTTTGAAGTACATCTTCACACAGAAGGAGCTGAACCTTAGGCAGAGAAGATGGTTGGAGCTTATAAAGGATTATGGCATGAAGCTTCACTATCATCCAGGAAAGGCCAATGTTGTAGCAGACGCTTTGAGCCGGAAGAGTTATGCTAATACCCTAGAGAGCACGGGATGGCCGAAGGAGTTAGCAGAGGATCTCCGGGAACTTAGATTGGAGATTGTTCCTAGAGGTTTTGTTGCAACAATGGAGGTTCAGTCTACATTGTTGGGAAAGATCCGAGAAGCTCAAAAGGACGACAAAGAGATTACCGAGATAAAAGAGAGAATGAGTGAAGGAAAGGCCAAAGGTTTTCGTGAGGATGAGCATGACACCTTATGGTTTGAGGACCGTGTTTATGTGCCCAATAACACAGAGATCAGGAAGTTAATACTTCAGGAGGCACATGACTCACCATACTCGATACACCCCGGAAACACCAAGATGTATTTGGATTTGAAGGAATGTTTCTGGTGGACAGGGATGAAGAAGGATATCGCCGAGTATGTAGCCGTATGTGATGTATGCCAGAGAGTGAAGGCAGAGCATCAAAAGCCAGCAGGATTGCTACAGCCTATGCCAATACCCGAATGGAAGTGGGATAAACATGGCATATATTTTATCACTGGATTGCCCAGGACAAAATCAGGATATGATTCTATATGGGTAGTAGTTGACCGCTTGACCAAAGTGGCACACTTTATCCGAGTGAAAACAACTTATACTAGTGCAAAGTTGGCCAAGATATATATGACCAGGATCGTATGTCTGCATGGAGTTCCGAGGACCATCGTATCAGATAGAGGGACACAGTTTACCTCAAAGTTTTGGCATCAGCTACACCAGACCTTGGGAATGAGATTGGAGTTCAGTACAACATTTCACCCGCAGACCGATGGACAGACCGAGAGAGTCAACCATTTTCTGGAGGATATGTTGAGAGCCTGTGCGCTACACTATGGATCTAGCTGGGATGACAATTAGCCTTACGCAGAGTTCTCATACAACAATAGTTACCAAGCCAGTCTGAAGATGGCACCGTTCGAAGCCCTTTATGGACGAAGGTGCAGAACACCATTGATGTGGGATGAAGTTGGAGACCGACAGTTGTTTGGACCAGACTTGATCAAAGAGTATGAGCAGAAGGTTAAACTGATTCGGGATAGACTGAAGATAGCTCAGTCCAGGCAGAAGAGTTATGCAGATTCGAAACGCAAGGAGGTAACTTATGAAATTGGAGACAGAGCATATCTGCGAGTATCACCTTTGCGAGGAGTGAAACGCTTTGGAGTCAAGCGAATTTGTAGGACCGTATCGTGTTTTGGAATGGATGGGAGAAGTTTCCTACAAGTTGGAGTTACCTGAAGGACTGTCAGGAGTTCATGGTGTGTTTCACATTTCCCAGTTGAAGAAGTGCCATGCTGAGATGGCCGAAATACCGCTAAAAGATACCGTACCCTTGGAGGCGATTCAGTTGGACAATGATTTGACTTATGAGGAGAAGCCAGTCAAGATTTTGGAGTTTGCTAGTCGATTCACCCGCAGCAAGGTTATCAAGTTTTGCAAAGTTCAGTAGAGCCACAATGCCGAGGACGAAGCCACATGGGAACGAGAGGATGATCTTCGCAAAGACAACCCACACCTATTTTCTAGCCAACCCGAATCTCGAGGGCGAGATTCATCTTAAGGGGGTAGGTTTGTAACATCCCAAATTTTCAAATTTGGAATGTTATACATAGATCATTCTTGCATATCATATTTTATTGCATTTCGTCTCGCGATCCTCGAAATCCTAAGCAACTCAAGGACCCTCAGAGAGAGTTGGGGATTTCCCCGGTTTTCAAATTTGATTTTATCAAATATTGAAACGAGGATTTTTGGTTTTAATTATTTTTCTCTCCGAAAATATTTCATATTAAAGTATATGAGAGGAGATAATATGACTTCTCCAAAATAACTGAAATATTGGAGGGAAAATATTAAAACCAAAATTTTGTTTTTATTTGGATTTCATTGCAATTTTGTTTGCATTAGAAAAAAATTGCACGTTTTCAAAATTGCATTTTAGGGCCAAGAAAATGTTCGTCTCATTCAAAATATTTTATTTAGACGGTGAAAATTTGTTTTGGAATTTTTAGATTTTTATTTTATTTTCTAGGATTTTTTTAGTTTCGGTGGATTTTTTAAAAAAAGTTGCAGAGTGGCTAACTGGGCCGAAGCCCAGCCGCCGGCCCGCTTTCCCCGCGACGCCGTCTCCCTCCAGGAGACCACCGCCGCCGCGCCACCTCGGACCAGGAGTCCAGCCAGGACTCCGCCTCCGCCGCCCTTGATCCCTCCCCAAGCCACCCCTCCCCTCCCCTTTAAACACCCAGCCCCCCCCCCCA
>NC_057806.1:213061031-213116897 GCF_018294505.1 Triticum aestivum
GCCTGCCCTCGTGGCCGCCGCCGCCGCCTACCCGCGTTGCCCCGCCGCTCGCCGGAGCCGCCCGCTGCGCTGGACTTCGCCGGAGGTAGAACCATTTGTTTTTTTAAACCCAGTTCGTTTTTTTTAGAAAAACCCTAGTTCGTTTTTTTGGCTAGATCGGTTCGCCGGTTTTTCCCGGTTTTTCTTTTTAGCGGACGTTCGTCCGTACATTCGTTTTAACGAGCGGTTTTTGCCCGTTAGTTACAGACAACGAACACTCGTTCATTAGCCTGTTCATCAGTTTTGTTTTATCGGATTTTTCCGTGGTTATTTCTGATCGCGATTTCTGGTCCGATCTTCGTTCAAGTTTATCTTTTCGCTCGTTTGTCGGAATCAGGCGATTCAAGCGCCTAGATCTTCGTCTCGAGACCCTCTTTCTGTTTAAACAACTTGAACAAGCTTTTACTATTGTAAAATTTGACCTAGGTCCAGATGAGTAAACGGACCTTGTTTCTTTCGCCGTTTGAGTTTCGTTGCTCTCTTTGATTCGATTCTTTTTGCTAATCGGAGTTCTTAAGTTGAACTTTCTGGTAGATCTTCTCATTTGAGTTTTACCCGTGTTTCTTCACTTGATTGCTTATGTATGCTATTGTTTGTTTGCGATAGAATTCCCGGAGTGCGAAGCGTGTTATTTGGAGTCCCTAGGTTTCGCGGATCGTCAACAAGGCAAGTAACACTTTGATCATATCCCTTTATCACCCAGTTTTTATGCATTAGTTCCAATCCTCTCAAACATTGCATGGTTAGGATGTCATTAACATGTGGATGGGAAGTAGCTGATGAGGTAGAACCTATTGCCCGGTTATATTCAAACCTTGGGAGTTACTTATACGAATTGCTTATATTGCTATGATATGCTCGTAGACGTGGTTTGGGTGAGTGAAATCCATGACAGATGTGAGATTGTTAAATAATGGTTTAACTTAAGGTGGCAACTTGAATACACATCTGGGTGGATTGAGGCACCTGGAGTACCCAGTGTTGCCTGTATTTTTGGAAATCCCGGGGTTCCGTGTGGTTTTTCCTATGGACCACCACCCAGGCTCAAAGGGAACTAGGATGATTCATGCTAGAAACTTCCGTGTGCAGCCACAAGCTATTATGGGCTCTAGCATAGTTGAGCTAGTTACGTGAAGCTCTTTAAGAGGTGGATCAGCAGGTAGTGGGTTGTAGGTTTGGTATGGTCTGCCCGGAGTAGAGAGTTAATGTTTCTAAAAGACTGTGTCTCGGACATCCGTTTCTCAAACATCATGTAGTGCGAGAAATTCAAAGGAGGCGATCGAGTATTGTGGGGAAAAGTGCGCAAACCTCTGCAGAGTGTACAATCTAATCATGGTTAGCCGTGTCCCCGGTTATGGACATCTTGAGTATCTAGTACTTGGAGTATCTTAAGTATCTCATCACTCTTTAAAATAATTGTTGGGTTGATAATTACTTTAATTGGGATTGAGTTGGAGGAACCTTCTCAATGATGTTTCAACTACCATGATAGTTAAATTAAAATCTATTTCTTTGTTGTAGGGAAAAATTGGCTTTTCGCAAAACTGTAACCATAGAGCTTTCCACCAGCCAAATATGCATGTAGTGATAGCATTATTCTGTTCTTGCTCTACATTGTTACTTTGCCAGCATATTCCATGTGTTGACCCGTTTCGGGATGCAACGTATTATGTTGCAGACTTTTCAGACGAGGAGTAAGGTTCGTTAGGTTGTTGCCGTGCAGCTCAGCTATGTCGTTGGAGTTGATGGACTCACTTTATCTTCCAAGCCTTCCGCTGTTATCGTATTAGATGGCCTTAAGCCATATTTATTGTAATAAGTTCTCTTTGGAGACATTCGATGTAATAAGTGTGTGATTGCTACTCTGTTATAAATCCTCGAGTACTGTGTGTGTCAGCATTACCGATCCAGGGATGACACTGAAGCACAAAGACTTGACCGTTTGAGGTCGGGTCGCTATAGTTCGCTTATGGTGGGTTGTGAGAGTGACAGAAGCTTAAACCCGAGTAGGTGGGCTATGGCGTATGGGATAAAGAGGACTTGATACTTAATGCTATGGTTGGTTTCACGACCTTAATGATCTTTAGTAGTTGCGGATGCTTGCTAGAGTTCCAATCATAAGTGCATATGATCCAAGTAGAGAAAGTATGTTAGATCATGCCTCTCCCTCATATAGAATGCAAGAATGATTATCGGTACTTGTTATCCATTGCCTAGTGACAAATAACTTTCTTGTTGACACAAACCCTTTTACTAAACACCTAACTTTTATTATCTTGCAAAGTAATTCTCATTTTATTCTTGCAAAGTAGTTCTAGCATCACACATACAAAATAGTTTCATACTTGTTTCCGATAAAGCAAACGTCAAGTGTGCGTAGAGTTGTATTGGTGGTCGATAGAACTTGAGGGAATATTTGTTCTGCCTTTAGATCCTCGTTGGGTTCAACACTCTTATTTATCTTAAAATGCTACAAACGATCCCCTATACTTGTGGGTTATCAAGACCTTTTTCTGGCGCATTGTCGGGGAGTTATAGCGTGGGGTGAATATTCTCATGTGTGCTTGTTTGCTTTATCACTAAGTAGTTTTTATTTCCTGTTCTAAGTTGTTCTCCATCTTTAGTTATGGATATGGAACACGAAACACTAAAAAAGTTAGTTGTACCTGCTACTCATGGAGATGGGGAACCTACTAAAACCCTCAATGCTTGTTATGTGATAGATATTATGCACTACTTTGACAATCCTGAGAAAACCCCATTCAATTATAACGGGAGTAACGTTGGATCAACGTGAATACTTTAGGGATTTCTACCTCTTGAGCACTGCGTTGGTTTTCCCTTGAAGAGGAAAGGGTGATGCAGCAAAGTAGCGTAAGTATTTCCCTCAGTTTTTGAGATTCAAGGTATCAATCTAGTAGGAGGCCACACGCAAGTCCCTCGTACCTATACAAACAAATAAGAACCTCGCAACCAACGCGATAAAGGGGTTGTCAATCCCTTCATGGTCACTAACGAGAGTGAGATCTGATAGAGATAATAATGATAAGATAAATATTTTTGTTATTTTTATGATATAGATTGAAAGTAAAGATTGCAAAATAAATGGTAATAGAAATAACTTGTTGACGGGAGATTAATATAATGGAGAATAGACCCGAGGGCCATAGGTTTCACTAGTGGCTTCTCTCAAGATAGCATAATATTACGGTGGGTGAATAAATTACTGTCGAGCAATTGATAGAAAAGCGAATAATTATGAGAATATCTAGGCATGATCATGTATATAGGCATCACGTCCATGACAAGTAGACCGACTCCCGCTTGCATCTACTACTATTACTCCACACATTGACCGCTATCCATCATGCATCTAGAGTATTAAGTTCATAAGAACAGAGTAATGCATTAGGTAAGATGACATGATGTAGATGGATAAACTCAATCAATATAATATAAACCACATCATTTTATCCTCGATGGCAACAATACAATACGTGTCATTTCCCTTTCTGTCACTGGGATCGAGCACCGCAAGATTGAACCCAAAGCTAAGCACTTCTCCCATTGCAAGAAAGATCAATCTAGTAGGCCAAACCAAACTGATAATTCGAAGAGACTTGCAAAGATAACCAATCATACATAAAAGATTTCAGAGAAGAATCAAATATTGTTCATAGATATACTTGATCATAAACCCACAATTCATTGGATCTCGACAAACACACTGCAAAAAGAGTTACATCGAATAGATCTCCCAGGAGATCGAGGAGAACTTTGTATTAAAATCCAAAGAGAGAGAAGAATCCATCTAGCTAATAGCTATGGACCCGAAGGTCTGAAGTAAACTACTCACACATCATCGGAGGGGCCATGGAGTTGATGTAGAGGCCCTCCGTGATTGATGCCCCCTCCGGCGGAGCTCTGGAAAAGGCCCCAAGATGGGATCTCTTGGGTACATAAGGTTGCGGCAGTGGAAATAGGGTTTCGTGGTGCTCCTGGATGTTTTCAGGGTGTATGAGCATATATAGGAGGAAGAAGTAGATCGGTTGAGCCAGAGGGGCCCACGAGGGGGAGGGCACGCCCCCTGCCTCGTGGCCTCCTTGGTTGTTTCTTGACGTCCACTCCAAGTCATCTGGATCATGTTTGTTCCAAAAATCACGCTCCCGAAGGTTTCATTCCGTTTGGACTCCGTTTGATATTCCTTTTCTACGAAACACCGAAATAGGCAAAAAATAGCAATTTGCATTGGGCCTTGGGTTAATAGGTTAGTCCCAGAAATAATATAAAAAGTGTAAAATAAAGCCCATTAAACATCCAAAACAGAATATATAATAGCATGTAACAATAAAAAATTATAGATACGTTGGAGACGTATCAAGCATCCCCAAGCTTAATTCCTGCTCGTCCTCGAGTAGGTAAATGATAAAAACAGAATTTTTGATGTGGAATGCTTTCTAGCATATCCTTCAATGTAATTTTCTTTATTGGCATGAATGTTCAAATCCAAAAGATTCAAGATAAAATTTTAATGTTGACATAAAAATAATAATACTTCAAGCATGCTAACCAAGCAATTATGTCTTATGAAAATAACATGGCCAAAGAAAGATTATCCCTACAAAATCATATAGTTCGGCCATGCTTCCTTTTCGTCACACAAAATGCCCTCATCATGCACAACCCCGATGACAAGACAAGCAATTGTTTCATACTTAGCCTTTTCAAACTCTTTCAACTTTTACACAATATATGAGCGTGAGCCATAGACATAGCACTATGGGTGGAATAGAATATAATGATTGAGGTTGTGTGAGAAGACAAAAAGGATAAAGTCTCACATTGATGCGGCTAATCAATGGGCTATGGAGATGCCCATCGATTGATGTCAATGCAAGGAGTAAGGATTGCCATGCAACAGATGCACTAGAGCTATAAATATATGAAAGCTCATCAAAGAAACTAAGTGGGTGTGCATCCAACTTGCTTGCTCACGAAGACCTAGGGCATTTGAGGAAGCCCATCATTGGAATATACAAGCCAAGTTCTATAATGAAAAATTCCCACTAGTATATGAAAGTGACAAAATAAGAGACTCTCTATCATGAAGATCATGGTGCTACTTTGAAGCACAAGTGTGGAAAAAGGATAGTAACATTGTCCCTTCTCTCTTTTTCTCTCATTTTTTTATTTGGGCCTTCTTCTCTTTTTTTATGGCCTCTTTTTTCTTTCGTCCGGAGTCTCATCCCGACTTGTGGGGGAATCATAGTCTCCATCATCCTTTCCTCACATGGGACAATGCTCTAATGATGATCATCACACTTTGATTTACTTACAACTCAAGAATTACAACTCGATACTTAGAACAAAATATGACTCTATGTGAATGCCTCCGGCGGTGTACTGGGATATGCGATGAATCAAGAGTACATGTATGAAAAATTAAGCATGGTGGCTTTGCCACAAATACGATGTCAACTACATGATCATACAAGGGAATATGAGAATGATGATGCGTGTCATAATAAATGGAACGGTGGAAAGTTGCATGGCAGTATATCTCGGAATGGCTATGGAAATGCCATAATAGGTAGGTATGGTGGCTGTTTTGAGGAAGATATAAGGAGGCTTATGTGTGATAGAGCATATCATATCACGAGGTTCGGATGCACCGGCGAAGTTTGCACCAACTCTCAAGGTGAGAAAGGGCAATGCACGGTACCGAAGAGGCTGGCAATGATGGAAGGGTGAGAGTGCGTATAATCCATGGACTCAACATTAGTCATAAAGAACTCACATAATTATTGCAAAAATCTACAAGTCATCAAAACCAAGCACTACGCGCATTCTCCTAGGGGGATAGATTGGTAGGAAAAGACCATCGCTCGTCCCCGACCGCCATTCATAAGGAAAGCAATCAAAGAACACCTCATGCTTCAAATTTGTCACACAACATTTACCATACATGCATGCTACGGGACTTGCAAACTTCAATACAAGTATTTCTCAATTTCACAATTACTCAACTGGCACACCTCTAATATTACCATCTTTATATCTCAAAACAACTATCAAGTATCCAACTTCTCTTAGTATTTAATGCACCTTAAGGTTTTTATCTTGGATGCCTATCATATTAGGACTAATTTTATAACCAAAGAAAATTACCATGCTGTTCTAAAGGACTCTTAAAATAATATAAGTGAAGCATGAGAGATCAATAATTTCTATAAAATAAAACCACCACCATTCTCTAAAAGATATAAGCGAAGCACTAGAGCAAAATTATCTAACTCAAAAGATATAAGTGAAGCACATAGAGTATTCTAATAAATTCCGATTCATGTGTGTATCTCTCAAAAGGTGTGTACAGCAAGGATGATTATGGTAAACTAAAAATAAAAGACTCAAATCATGCAAGAGGCTCCAAGCAAAACACATATCATGTGGTGAATAAAAATATAGCTCCAAGTAAAGTTACCGATGGACGAAGACGAAAGAGGGGATGCCTTCCGGGGCATCCCCAAGCTTAGGCTTTTGGTTGTCCTTGGATTTTACCTTGGGGTGCCTTGGGCATCCCCAAGCTTAGGCTCTTTCCACTCCTTGTTCCAATAATCCATCAAATCTTTACCCAAAACTTGAAAACTTCACAACACAAAACTTAAACAGAAAATCTCATGAGCTCTGTTAGCGAAAGAAAACAAAACACCACTTCAAGGTACTGTAATGAAATCATTCTTTATTTATATTGGTGTTAAACCTACTGTATTCCAACTTCTCTATGGTTCATACACTCAAATACTAGCCATAGATTCATCAAAATAAGAAAACAACACACGAAAAACAGAATCTGTCAAAAACAGAACAGTCTGTAGTAATCTGTAGGTTTCGAATACTTCTGGAACCCCAAAAATTCTACAATAGATGTATGGACATAAGGAATTTATCTATTAATCATCTTCAAAAATAATTAACTAAATATCACTCTCCAATAAAAAATGGCAGCAAATCTCGTGAGCGCTAAAGTTTCTGTTTTTTACAGCAAGATCGCAAAGACTTTCCCCAAGTCTTCCCAAAGGTTCTACTTGGCACAAATAGTAATTAAAAGCATAAAACCACATCCAAACAGACGGTAGATGAATTATTTATTACTAAACAGAATCAAAAAGAAAGAAACAAAAATAAAATTGGGTTGCTTCCCAACAAGCGCTATCGTTTAACGCCCCTAGCTAGGCATAAAAGCAAGGATAGATCTAGGTATTATCATCTTTGGTATTCGGAAAGAAAAGAGAAAATTTCTTTTCTATAGCATTTATCTTTCTATTTTGAGAGAGCACGTGGCCATTAAATGTGGAAGAAAGATTAAGCACGTTGCAGAAATTTGCATCTAAACTAGCCCTCATTTCCTTGATAACTTCATTTTGGTAAAAGCACAAAAGAGAGGTGGACTCCACCTTCTCACTCACGGGGTGCCCAAATTTAGTTTTCATCTTTTCATAAGTATCTGTGGGATCCCCCTCAAGAAAACCTACTTCAAAAATAGAATCTAGAACTTGTTTGAACGAAGAGGGCAAACCAATATAAAAGCTTTTCAGGTATATCTCAATTTGATATTGGGGCACATAGCTAGCTCGTATCCTTAATAGCCTATCCCAAGCATATTTCAAAGATTCATCAAGTAAGTAATGAAAAATTCTGAGATCATCTTCATCAAAATTATTCAAAATCTCATTGATAACCCCGATAGGTATTTCCATAGCATCATTATTTATGAGCTTAGAGAGGACACATGGACTATCCAGAGTAAAACCCGGGAGAGGACCCTTAGCCCTTCTTGAATCGGCCATGGAACAAGAAAAATAAATGGGAAAAGGCAAATAAAACGGCAAGGGTGAAGTGGGGGAGAGGAAAACGAGAGGCAAATGGCAAATAATGTAATGTGAGGGATAAGAGTTTGTGACGGGTACTTGGTATGTCTTGACTTGTGCGTAGACTCCCCGGGAACGGCGCCAGAAATCCTTCTTGCTACCTCTTGAGCACTGCATTGGTTTTCCCTTGAAGAGGATAGGGTGATGCAGCAAAGTAGCATAAGTATTTCCCTCAGTTTTTGAGAACCAAGGTATCAATCCAGTAGGAGGCCACACGCAAGTCCCTCGTACCTACACAAACAAATAAGAACCTCGCAACCAACGCGATAAAGGGGTTGTCAATCCCCTCACGGTCACTTACGGGAGTGAGATCTGATAGAGATAATAATGATAAGATAAATATTTTTGGTATTTTTATGATATAGATTGAAAGTAAAGATTGCAAAATAAACGGTAATAGAAATAACTTGTTGACGGGAGATTAATATAATGGAGAATAGACCCAGGGGCTATAGGTTTCACTAGTGGCTTCTCTCAAGATAGCATAAATATTACAGTAGGCGAAAATATTACTGTCGAGCAGTTGATAGAAAAGAGAATAATTATGAGAATATCTAGGCATGATCATGTATATAGGCATCACGTCCGTGACAAGTAGACCGACTCTTGCCTGCATCTACTACTATTACTCCACACATCGACTGCTATCCAGCATGCATCTAGAGTATTAAGTTCATAAGAACAGAGTAATGCATTAGGTAAGATGACATGATGTAGAGGGATAAACTCAAGCAATATGATATAAGCCCCATCTTTTTATCCTCGATGGAAACAATACAATACGTGCCATTTTCCTTTCTGTCACTGGGATCGAGCACCGCAAGATTGAACCCAAAGCTAAGCACTTCTCCCATTGCAAGAAAGATCAATCTAGTAGGCCAAACCAAACTGATAATTCGAAGAGGCTTGCAAAGATAACCAATCATACATAAAAGATTTCAGAGAAGAATCAAATATTGTTCATAGATATACTTGATCATAAACCCACAATTCATCGGATCTCGACAAACACACCGCAAAAAGAGTTACATCGAATAGATCTCCAAGGAGATCGAGGAGAACATTGTATTAAAATCCAAAGAGAGAGAAGAATCCATCTAGCTAATAGCTATGGACCCGAAGGTCTGAAGTAAACTACTCACACATCATCGGAAGGGGCCATGGAGTTGGTGTAGAGGCCCTCCGTGATCGATGCCCCTCCGGCGGAGCTCCGGAAAAGGCCCCAAGATGGGATCTCTTGGATACAGAAGGTTGCGGCAGTGGAAATAGGGTTTCGTGGTGCTCCTGGATGTTTTCGGGGTGTATGAACATATATAGGTGGAAGAAGTAGGTCGGTTGAGCCACGAGGGGCCCACAAGGGGCCCACGAGGGGGAGGGCGTGCCTAGGGGGGTAGGCGCGCCCCCTGCCTCGTGGCCTCCTTGGTTGTTTCTTGACGTCCACTCCAAGTCCTCTGGATCACGTTTGTTCCAAAAATCATGCTCCCGAAGGTTTCATTCTATTTGGACTCCGTTTGATATTCCTTTTCTGCGAAACTCTGAAATAGGCAAACAACAATTTGCACTAGGCCTTGGGTTAATAGGTTAGTCCCAAAAATAATATAAAAGTGTAAAATAAAGCCAATTAAACATCCAAAACAGAACATATAATAGCATGGAACAATAAAAAATTATAGATACATTGGAGACGTATCAGGGATTATCGCTTGACTCATAAAGGGAAATTGTTATGGGATCAAATCCATATATTGAAGTGGTATGCTTGGAATCTATGCTCTAGATATGATTATACTTGTTGCTCTAGGATGAATGCTCCACATCTTCCCTTTTCATGCAAATTTAATGATAATGAAACCTTAGCTTCTTATGCTAATGGTATATATGATTACTACGATGTGGAACAAATTGAAGAATTTATTGCTTTTAAGGGTGCTTATGAAATTGAATCTTTGTTTGAAAAGTTTGAAGATTTTGATGATTCAGTTTATAGTCTTGAAAATCTTGCTATCCTTAAATATTGCTATGATAATTATAAATATAATTACGATATTGATATTGAGAATAACTCCGCTGTCCAAGAAGAGACTAATATTTTGCAAGAGTCTATGGAAGAAGAAATTGATGAAACTGTGAGCTCATTGGATGAAAAAGATGACGTGGAGAGCGAAGAAAAAATGGAGGAAGAGTGGATTAGCTGCCCGTGCCCACCTTCTAATGAGAGTAACTCTTCAACTCATACATTATTTAATGCCCCTTCATTCTTTTCGAAGGATGAATGCTATGATAATTGCCATGATCCCGTTGATTCATTTGAAATATCCCTTTTTGATGAACTTGATGCTTATTATGCTTGTGGCCAAGATGCCAATATGAATTATGCTTATGGAGATGAACTTGCTATAGTTCCTTATGTTAAGAATGACATTGTTGCTATTGCACACACACATGATAGTCCTATTATCTTTTTGAATTCTCCCAACTACACTATATCGGAGAAGTTTGCACTTATTAAGGATTACATTGATGGGTTGCCTTTTACTGTTGCACATGATGATTTTGATGAATATAATATGTATGTGCTTGCTGCTCCTACTTGTAAGTATTATGAGTGAGGAACTATATCTCCACTTCTCTATGTTTCCAACATGATAAAATTGCAAGAAACTGCTTATGCTATATACTGGCCTTTACTTGATGTGCTTGAATTGTTCTTGTATGATATGCCGATGCATAGGAAGAGAGTTAGACTTCGTCATTGCATGATTTCTGTTGCTTTTTTCTCACTACTAAATTACAAATCGTTGTTGATTCAAATTGGCTTTGATATACCTTGGGATCCGGGTGGATCCATTACTTAAGCACTTTATGCCTAGCTTAATGGCTTTACAGAAAGTGCTGTCAGGGAGACAACCCAGAAGTTTTAGAGAGTCATTTATTACTGTTGAGTGCTTTTATAAAGTTTAAAAGCAAAAAAATATAGAGGGGAACACAAAACTTTTTCAAAAAGGAGAATGAAAGTGAGAGAGACAAGCATTGTTGAAGTGGGGGAGCTCCTTGAACTTTGTTCATGCTCACAGAAACTTTGTGAATCTTAATTACAAAAACTTCTCAACAAAATAATTATCCCCTTGTACAATTCCATTGTATTTAAAAAATAATGTGCCTAGGTTTGCCTTTAGGATGTTTAAATTGCTTGCTGGTTTGTGCGGTGCAAAACAGAAACTCTGGCTGTAGTGTGCGATTTTACGTTTTTTTACTGGAACGCCAAACGGTTCTGAAACCTTTTGTACTGTCTTTCTATGCAAAATGTTTATTTTTCCTAATTGTTTCAGAATTTTTAGAGTTACAGAAGTATGGTGGATATTCGAGTCTTTAAAGACTGTCCTGTTTTCACAGATTGCTGTTATAGCTTCATTATTTGCATATGTTGGAATTCTTGTTGAAGCCTCCTTGACTTGGGGCCATAGAATTGTGATAGCATACAGTGGGTAATGTTTATTTATAATTATACAATAATGTTACAGCAATACATGATGGATTTCATTGCCATATTCACTAACCCCGCCACTAAAAGTTTGGTTAAGTTTTGTGTGGATGAAGTGTTCGAAGATTGAGGAGGTCTCGATGTAAGGAGAAGGAGGAGAGGCAAGAGCTCAAGCTTGGGGATGCCCAAGGCACCCCAAGTAAATATTCAAGGAGACTCAAGCGTCTAAGCTTGGGGATGCCCCGGAAGGCATCCCATCCTTCTTCAACAAGTATCGGTATGTTTTCGGATTCGTTTCATTCATGTTATATGTGCAAATCTTGGAGCTTCTTTTGCATTTATTTTTCATTTTTCTTTTATGCACCATGCTGGTATGAGATAGTCCATGGTTGATTTATAGAATGCTCATTGCACTTCACTTATATCTTTTGAGTATGGCTTTATAGAATGCTCCATGTGCTTCACTTATATTATTTGAAGTTTGGATTGCCTGTTTCTCTTCACATAGAAAACCGTTGTTTGAAGAATGCTCTTTTGCTTCACTTATATTTATTAGAGCATGGTATTTTTATAAATAATGAAACTCTCATGCTTCACTTATTTCTATTTAGAGAGTCAACAGGAATTGGTCAATTGCATGGTTAGTCCTAAAATCTTACATAGAACTTACGGATCACGGAATATGATATGTTTGATTCCTTGCAATAGTTTTGCAATATAGAGATGGAATATGTGGGAGGTACTAGTAAATGGTTGTGGTTAGTAAGAATATTGGTTTTAAGGTTTGTGATTCCTGAAGCATGCACATATAGTCTCTCGTTATGCTATGAAGTTGGAGCATGATTTATTATTGATTGTCTTCCTTATGAGTGGCAGTCGGGGACGAGCGATGGTCTTTTCCTACCAATCTATCCCCCTAGGGGCATGCGTAGTAGTACTTTTATTCAAGGGCTAATAAAATTTTGCAATAAGTATATGAGTTCTTTATGACTAATGTGAGTCCATGGATTATACACACTCTTACCTTTCCGCAATTTTCTAGCCTCTACGGTACCGTGCATTGCCCTTTCTCACATCGAGACGTGGTGCAAACTTCGCAGGTGCATCCAAACCCCGTGATATGATACGCTCTATCACACATAAGCCTTATTATATCTTCCTCAAAACAGCCACCATACCTACCTATTATGGCTTTTCCATGACCATTCCGAGATATATTGCCATGCAACTTCCACCGCTTCCATTTGATGACTTGAGCATTCACTGTCATATTTCTTTGCATGATCATATAGTTGACATAGTAGTTGTGGCTCAGCCACTGTTCATCATTTTTCATACATGTTATGCTAGATCATTGCACATCCTGGTACATGCCAAAGGAATTCATATAGAGTCATACTTTGTCATAGGTATTGATACGTCTCCAACGTATCTATAATTTATGAAGTATTCATGCTATTATATTATCCATCTTAGATGTTTTATATGCATTTATATGCTATTTTATATGATTTTTGGGACTAACCTATTAACCTAGAGCCTAGTGCCAGTTTCTGTTTTCCCTTGTTTTTGAGTATTGCAGAAAAGGAATACCAAACGGAGTCCCATTGACGTGCCAATTTTTGATGATTTTTTATGGACCAAAAGAAGCCCCGGGAGTAAAAGAGTTGGGCCAGAAGAGTCCCGGGCTGTCCACGAGGGTGGGGGGCGCGCCCTACCCCCTGGGCGTGGGCCCCTATCTCGTGGACGATTCGGAGACCCCCTGACGTGAAACCGACGCCAAAAATTCATATAGATACAGAACCCCCCAGAAAATAACCTAGATCAGAAGTTCCGCTGCCGCAAGCCTCTATAGCCATGAGAAATCAATCTACGCCCTCTCTGGCACCCTGTCGAAGGGGGCCATCATCACCGGAGGCTATGGAGGAGGATCCCGGAGGGGCCATCATCACCATGAAGGCCAAGGACCAGAGGGAGAACCTCTCCCCATCCAGGGGGGAGGTGCTACCTCTTGAGCACTGTGTTGGTTTTCCCCGAAGAGGAAGCGATGATGCAGCAAAGTAGCATAAGTATTTCCCTCAGTTTTTGAGAACCAAGGTATCAATCCAGTAGGAGGCTACACGCGAGTCCCTCGCACCTGCACAAAACAAATAAATCCTCGCAACCAACACAAATAGGGGTTGTCAATCCCTATAGGGCCACTTATGAGAGTGAGATCTGATAGATATGATAAGATAATATTTTTGGTATTTTTATGATAAAGATGCAAAGTAAAATAAAGGCAAAGTAAATATCAAAGGAAATAACTAAGTAGTAGGAGATTAATATGATGAAGGTAGACCCAGGGGCCATAGGTTTCACTAGTGGCTTCTCTCAAGAGCATAAGTATTCTACGGTGGGTGAACAAATTACTGTTGAGCAATTGACAGAATTGAGCATAGTTATGAGAATATCTAGGTATGATCATGTATATAGGCATCACGTCCGAGACAAGTAGACCGACTCCTGCCTGCATCTACTACTATTACTCCACTCATCGACCGCTATCCAGCATGCATCTAGAGTATTAAGTTAAAAACAGAGTAACGCCTTAAGAAAGATGACATGATGTAGAGGGATAGACTCATGCAATATGAAGAAAACCCCATCTTGTTATCCTCGATGGCAACAATACAATACGTGCCTTGCTGCCCTTACTGTCACCGGGAAAGGACACCGCAAGATTGAACCCAAAGCTAAGCACTTCTCCCATTGCAAGAAAGATCAATCTAGTAGGCCAAACCAAACTGATAATTTGAAGAGACTTGCAAAGATAACCAATCATACATAAAAGAATTCAGAGAAGATTCAAATATTATTCATAGATAGACTTGATCATAAACCCACAATTCATCGGTCTCAACAAACACACCGCAAAAAGAAGATTACATCGAATAGATCTCCACAAGAGAGGGGGAGAACATTGTATTGAGATCCAAAAAGAGAGAAGAAGCCATCTAGCCACTAACTATGGACCCGTAGGTCTGGGGTAAACTACTCACACTTCAACGGAGAGGCTATGGTGTTGATGTAGAAGCCCTCCGTGATCGATGCCCCCTCCGGCGGAGCTCCGGAACAGGCCCCAAGATGGGATCTCGTGGATATAGAAAGTTACGGCGGTGGAATTAGGGTTTTGGCTTCGTATCTGATCGTTTGGGGGTACGTAGGTATATATAGGAGGAAGGAGTATGTCGGTGGAGCAATAGGGGGCCCACGAGGGTGGAGGGCATGCCTGGTGGGGGTGGGCGCGCCCCCTACCTCGTGCCCTCCTGTTTTCTTTCTTGACGTAGGGTCCAAGTCTCCCGGATCATAATCTTCCTAAAAAACACGTTCCCGAAGGTTTCATTCCGTTTGGACTCTGTTTGATATTCCTTTTCTTCGAAACCCTAAAACAGGCAAAAACAACAATTCTGGGCTGGGCCTCCGGTTAATAGGTTAGTCCCAAAAATAATATAAAAGTGGATAGTAAAGCCCAATAATGTCCAAAACAGTAGATAATATAGCATGGAGCAATCAAAAATTATAGATACGTTGGAGACATATCAGGAGGCCATGGAGGAGGAAGCATAGGGGGGGGGGACCTCTCCTCCTCTCTCTTGGTGGCACCGGAGTGCCATCGGGAGGGGAATCATCGCCGCGGTGATCATCTTCATCAACATCACCATCCTCATCTCGGTCTACCCACACCCCGCTGTAATCCCTACTTGAACATGGTGCTTTATGCCACATATTATGATACAATGATGTGTTGCCATCCTATAATGTTTTGAGTAGATATCCTTTGTCTTAGGGTTGATCGATGATCTAGATTGGTACGAGTTGTATGTTTTATTTTGGTGCTGTCCTATTGTGCCCTCCATGTCGCGCAAGCATGAGGGATTCCCGCTGTAGGGTGTTGCAATACGTTCATGATTCTCTTATAGTGGGTTGCTTGTGTGATAGAAGCATAAACCTGAGTAAGGGGGTTGTTGCGTATGGGATAAAGGGGACTTGATGCTTTAATGTTATGGTTGGGTTTTACCTTAATGATCTTTAGTAGTTGCGGATGCTTGCTAGAGTTCCAATTATAAGTGCATATGATCCAAGAAGAGAAAGTATGTTAGCTTATGCCTCTCCCTCATATGAAATTGCAATGATGACTACCGGTCTTGTTAACAATTGCATAAGACAATTCTGCACACTGACCCATCATTATTCCACACTCGCTATTTATAATATTTATTAATATATTCTAAATTTATGATAACAGCCCCTACTTTTATATTTTATCTCTTCGATACCATGCAAAGCTATCCTCTTCATACCCACAACGTAATTTTATTTCTCATTTCTAGTTGGAAGCAAACGTTCGGTGTACGTAGAGTCGTATCAGTGGCAGATAGGACTTGAGAGAATATTGATCTTAACTTTAGCTCCTTGTGAGTTCGACACTCCATACTTATCACTTCCACCTTTGGGAATTGCTACGATGATTCCCTGCACTTGGGGTCTATCAGGTATCGAGTTTTAATTTTTATTTCTTTTGAGATATAAGTAAATAGAAGTGTAATGATCATCATTATTCATTTTTAGGGTAGTGCCCCAGTGAGAAAAGGACAATGGAAAAGAAAAAAAGAGAAGAAAAAAAGAAAAGAAAAAAAGAAAGAAAGAAAAAAAAGAAAAAGGAAAAGAATAAACAAAGAGAGAAGGGGCATTGTTAGTATCATTTGCCACACTTGTGCTTCAAAGTAGCACCATGTTTTTCATATGGAGAGTCTCCTATGTTGTAACTTTCATATACTAGTGGGAAATTTTCATTATAGGATTAGATGCACACCCACTTAGTTTTCATATTGAGCTTTCATACACTTATACCTCTTAGTGCATTTGTTGCATGGCAATCCCTACTCCTCGCATTGATATCAATTGATGGGCATCTCCATAGCCCGTTGGTTAGCCGCGTCGATGTGAGACTTTCTTACTTCTTGTCTTCTTTATATTCACCCCTATCATCATACCCCGTAGTGCTATATCCATGGCTCGCTCTCATGTATTGCGTGAGGGTTGAAAAAGCTGAAGCGCGTTAAAAAGTATGCACCAATTGCTCAGCTTGTCATCGGGGTTGTGCATGATAAATACTTTGTGTTAAGAAGATAGAGCATGACAAGACTATATGATTTTGTAGGGATAGCTTTCTTTAGCGTTGATATTTTGAAAGACATGATTGTTTGTTGGGATGCCTGGGTATTGATGTCTTTATATCAAATCATAGACTATTGCTTTGAATCACTTATGTCTTAATATTCATGCCATGATTAGATATATGATCAAGTTTATGCTAGGTAGCATTCCACATCAAAAATTATATTTTTATCATTTACCTACTCCAGGACGAGCAGGAATTAAGCTTGGGGATGCTGATACGTCTCTGTCGTATCTATAATTTTTGATTGTTTCATGCCAATATTATTCAACTTCTATACACTTTTGGCAACTTTTTATTTGATTTATTGGACTAACCTATTGATCCAATGCCCAGTGCCAGTTCCTGTTTTTTGCATGTTTTTTGTAGTGCAGAATATCCATATCAAACAAAGTCAAATGCAATAAAATTTCACGGAGAATTATTTTGGAATATATGTGATTTTTGGGAGTTGGAATCACCACAAACGGAGGCCCACATAGCAAACAAGACACAAGGGTGCGCCAGAGGCCCCTGGCGTGTGGTGGTGGGTTGTGCCCTCCTCGAACATCAGTTGGATCTCTACTTCAGGTGCAAGGAATCTTATATCTAGAAACAATCGTGTTAAAATCTCAACGCAATCAGAGTTACGGATCCCCCAGAATATAAGAAACGGTTTTTGGCCAGATCTGGGGAACGCGAAATAGAAGAGAACAGAGAGGGAGATCCAATCTCGGAGGGGCTCCTGCCCCTCCGTCGCCATGGAGACCATGGACCAGAGGGGGAACTCTCCTCCCATCTAGGGGGGAGGCCAAGGAAGAAGAAGAAGGAGGGGGGCTCTCTCCCCTCTCTCCCGGTGGCGTCGGAGTGCCGCCGGGGCAACGATCAAGACGATGATCTACATCAACAATCTTGCTACCGTCAACACCAAATCTCTTCCCCTCTATGCAGCAGCGTAACACCTCTTCTCCCCGCTGTAATCTCTACTTAAACATGGTGCTCAACTCCATATATTTTTCCCAATGATCTATGGTTACCCTATGATGTTTGAGCAGATCTGTTTTGTCTTGTGGGTTAACCGCGATCTTGGTTGGTATGATTGTATATTTTATTTATGGTGATGTCCTACGATGCCCTCTGTCTCACGCAAATGTGAGGGGTCCCCACTGTAGGGTGTTGCAATATGATCATGGTTCGCTTATGGTGGGTTGCGAGAGTGACATAGCTTAAACCCGAGTAGGTGGGCTATGGTGTATGGGATAAAGATGACTTGATACTTAATTCTATGGTTGGGTTTCACGACCTTAATGATCTTTAGTAGTTGCAGATGCTTGCTAGAGTTCCAACCATAAGTGCATATGATCCAAGTTGAGAAAGTATGTTAGCTCATGCCTCTCCCTCATATAGAATTGGAAGGATGATTACCGGTACTTGTTATCGATTGCCTAGGGACAAATAACTTTCTTGTTGACACAAACCCTTTTACTAAACACCTAACTTTTATTATCTTGCAAAGCACTTCTTGTTTTATTCTTGCAAAGTAGTTCTAGCATCACACCTACAAAATAGTTTCATACTTGTTTCCGATAAAGCAAACGTCAAGTGTGCATAGAGTTGTATCGGTGGTCGATAGAACTTGAGGGAATATTTGTTCTGCCTTTAGCTCCTCGTTGGGTTCGACACTCTTATTTATTGAAAAATGCTACAAATGATCCCCTATACTTGTGGGTTATCAGCACCCACATGTCGGCCTAAGAGTCCTTTTTCTTTCTTTTTTTGAGAGCTCGGCCTGAGAGTCTTAATTGACATGTTTGGCATTGCTTTACTACTCGGCCCATATTCAATGACACCTCACTGTCCCAAACAAGTGTACATCATCGAAAAGACACCGAGCTCAAATTATAACTTGAGAAAGGGAGATATAATCTAAACACTGGAGAATGGTGATGCCCTCATTTAGCCCACCAGCAGTTCGAGACAATAAATAGTTCGAAACAACGATATATACAACATTCAAACACTAACTAGTGACTACTACTGACATAAACAACAAGACATGATAGTTCATAAGAAGTATTGCTACACCACCAAAACGCTCCCATCTGGAGCACTCAGACTCTCGTGATCCATACGAGAATGACATTCTAAATAGAGGCAACCATTACATAGTAAGAGTGACATAGACGAGGATGACCAAATGACAAGGAATCAATATGCATAACAAAAGAGAGAACTACCCATCTAGAACTAGCAACAAGGACAACAAGTCATTTGAAGAGGGATGATCCAACACCATCATAATTTGCAGCCCCGCTTCAGCCACCAGTGATTCAGACACACCAGTACTCCACCCTTTCGACGCAACAGCCCAATTACCTATCAACCTGAAGGCTTGGACCACATCACTGCCTGTTAGACTTGAGACATCCAAGGATCAAAGTTAATCCAGATGCCTTTGTCATTCTCACCTTCTTTTGGCTGCAGGCTATATCGTTGACAATCAGGGGAGCCTGCTCCCGAAGTCCTAGGGCTCGCCGTGTAGACACAGTTTTCCCTAGCAAATAGAGCCTCTCTGCCATCAAGGTCCTTGCCAACGGCAATCTCCTGGTTAATCGGATAATTGAGTCCGAGAAATAGAGAGTGTGAACCAAGGCTGTTTACCCGCCTCCAACTCAAAAATCCCGAAGGCCCCAACAAGTTGGTATCCTGCTCATAGACGTAAGAACCACTGTCCGGATACTCACGTATTTCATGGTGCTTGTACACAGTGGGGTTTTTGCAATATAACTTTTGTGCGAATGATCATCAGTCTTTTGTCGTCATCTGATCGAGCGAGGAGCAAGTTGTGCTTCCCCGTTTTTGGCAAAGGTGGTGTCATTACAAAGGGTAGTAACTATAGGGACACTGCATCATATCAAAAAGGACAAGCATTGTTAATGTAAGATCACCATTGTTCAGAGTATGAGTAGGATAATGCAAGAAACAACATTAATCTGTCCCTATTGGAACTGAGAGGAAAATATAGGGAAATGTATACTCGGTTCGAAAATATAGAAGTGCCATGCATGGTTATACTCATGTTATCTCACAATCGGTTCTTCACAGGAAACAACCATGTCATGCATGTTACGTAATCATGTTCTATCCTCACAAAAAAATTCTTCAAGGAAACCAACAGACCACACATTGTTATTTTGTTGTGAAGGGCGAATATAGGTAGGTACACATGGTAAGTATTACATGATTTCACTACATCCAAATATAGAGTTCTCCATTTATAATTTTTGATTGTTCCATGCTGTTATATTATCATTCTTGGATGTTTTACAATCATTTTATAGCAACTTTATATCATTTTTTGGGACTAACCTATTGACATAGTGCCTAGTGCCAGTTGCTGTTTTTTTGCTTGTTTTTTACTTCGTAGAAAATCAATACCAAACGGAGTCCAAACGCAACAAATTTTTTTGGATGTTGTTTTGGACCAGAAGAAACCTATTGGGCCAAAGAAGTACCAGAGGGGGGCTCCGAGGGGAGCACAACCTACCAGGGCACACCTGGGGGCCCAGGCGCACCCAGGTTGGTCCTGCCCATGTCGGTGGCCTCCCACGCCGCCTCTTTGCTCTATAAATACCCCAAATTTCATTAACCCTAGGGGAGTCGATGAAAACCAATTCCAGCCAGCGCAAGTTCCAGAAACCATAGATCCAATCTAGACACCATCACAGATGGGTTCATGATCCTCATTGGTGCCTCTCCGATGATGCATGAGTAGTTCATTATAGATCTACGGGTCCGTAGTTAGTAGCTAGATGGCTTCCTCTCTCTCTCTCTCTCTCTCTCTCTCTCTCTCTCTCTCTCTCTCTATTCTCAATACAATGGTCTCTTGGAGATCTATTTGATGTAACTCTTTTTGCGGTGTGTTTGTTGGGATCCGATGAACTTTGAGTTTATGATCAGATCTATGTTTTTATCCATGAAAGTTATTTGAGTTTCTTTGATCTCTTATATGCATGATTACTTATAGCCTCATACTTCTTTGAATCTTTGGTTTAGTTAGGCTAACTAGATCGATTTTTCTTGCCATGGGAAGAGGTGCTTTGTGATGGGTTTGATCTTACGGTGCCTGATCCCAGTGACAGAAGAGGAATTGACACATATGCATCGTTGCTATTAAGGATAACAAGATGGGGTCTATTTCTACATAAATAGATCTTGTCTACATCATGTCATCGTTCTTATTGCATTACTCCATTTCTCCATGAACTTAATACACTAGATGCATGTTGGATTGCGGTCGATGTGTGGAGTAATAGTAGTAGATGCAGGCAGGAGTCGGTCTACTAATCTTGGACGTGATGCCTATATAATGATCATTGCTTGGATATCGTGATGATTATTTGAAGTCCTATCAATTGCCCAATAGTAATTTGTTTACCCACCATATGCTATTTTTCTCGAGAGAAGCCACAAGTGAAATCTACGGCCCCTGGGTCTCTTCTTTATTATATTTGCCTTCGTGATCTATTTTTATTTGCTTTTATTTTAAGATCTATTAATATAAAAATACAAAAATACCTTGCTGCAATTTATTATTATCTATTCTATCTTGTGTTCCCACGAGATCTATTTATCCAATCTACTACAATTTTACCTATCTTTTTACCCGTGAGGGATTGACAACCCCTCTCTTATGTCGGGTTGCAAGTATTTGTTCTTTTTGTGCAGGAGCTATTTACATGGTGTTGCGTGGTTCTCCTATAGGTCCGATAACCTTGGTCTCATTACTGAGGGAAATACCTACCATAGTTGTGCTGCATCATCCCTTCCTCTTTGGGGAAATACTAGCGTAGTTCAAGCCGCATCAAAAGGAATTTCTGGCGCCGTTGACTGGGAGGATCAAGTCAAGATAGTCTCCCGTCAACATGCGAATTTCTGGCGCCGTTGCCGGGGATTCATCATCAACATCTACCAGGTTCCTAATCACAAATCTTATCTCCTTGCAATTTACATTATTTGCCATTTGCCTCTCGTTTTTATCTCCCCCACTTCACAAAAAATTGCAATTTTATTCGTCCTCTTTTCCGTTCATCGTTTTTCTCGTCAGATCTGTTTTTGAGTGCAATCTTGTTGCATAATCACAATGACTCAAGAGAACACCAAATTGTGTGATTTCTCCAACACCAACAATAATGATTTTATTAGCACTCTGATTGTTCCACCCGCCACTAGTGCGGAGTCTTGAGATATTAATGCTGCTTTGTTGAATCTTGTTATGAAAGATCAATTTTCTGGTACTCGTAATGAGGATGCCGCATCCCATCTTAACACATTCATGGAATTATGTGATATGCAAAAGAAAAAAGATGTATACAATGATATTGTGAAGTTGAAATTATTTCCATTTTCTTTGCGAGATCGAGCAAAAAATTGGTTTTCTTCTTTGCCTCGTAATAGTATCGATTCTTGCGATAAGTCCAAGGATGCTTTTATTAGTCCCACAAAAATTATTTCCCTTATGACGCAAATGATGAATTCGAAGCAACTTGAGCATGAACATGTTGCGCAATCTTGGGAAAGAATGAAATTGATGCTAAGAAATTGTCCTACTCATGGTTTAAATCTTTGGATGATCATACAAATTTTTTATGCGGGATTGAATTTTGTTTCTAGAAATCTTTTAGATTCCACCGTGGTGGTACTTTTATGGAAATTACTTTGGGTGAAGCTACTAAATTGCTTGATAATACTATGGCAAATTATTCACAATGGCATATCGAAAGAGCTCCTACTAGTAAAAAGGTTAATTCGGTAGAAGAAATAAATTCTTTGAGTGAAAAAGTTGATGCTCTTATGAAGTTGGTTGCTAACAAAAATGCTCCTATTGATCTTAATGATGTGGCTTTGTCTCCTTTGATTGAGAAAAATAGTGACGCCGTAGATGTGAATTTTGTCTCACGAAATAATTTAAATAACAATGCTTATACATGTAATTTTAATCCTAGACCTTTTTTGGGAAGTTCCTCTAATAATTATGGTAATTCCTATGGTAATCCTTCTTATAATAATAATAGGAACACCTCTGATCTTGAGAATAATATTAAAGAATTTATCAATGCTCAAAAGAATTTTAATACTTCGATGGAAGAAAAGTTGAGTAAGATTGATGATATGTCTAGAAGCATTGATAGAATTTCTCATGATGTAGAGAATCTCAAGATGGAATTTTTGTGCCTAAGGTAGAAGAATCAATTAAAGCTTTATATGTTTCTATGGATGAAAGTAAGAAAAGAACCGCTATGCTTAGAGCTAAAAGATTTTTTTAGAAAAAAATGCTTTCTAGTGATTGCTTTCATAAAAATGATGGAGAACTTAAAATTATTGGTGTTTCTTCTATTTATTTCTTTGTTTATTAAAATTAAGATTGATGAAAAAGGGACTGAAGAAGAGTCAACTCTAGTTAGAAGGCATCCGGATAATTCGGAGGGTGAAAATCTTGTTGAGAAAATTGATAAAAGTGGGTTTGAAGAGGTCAAAACTTTAACTAGTGATGTGCCCACTCTTTTGGATTACAAAGATTTCAATTATGATAATTGTTCTTTGATTGATTTTATTTCTTTGTTGCAATCCATGATAAATTCACCCCATGCTTATGAACAAAATAAAGCTTTTACTAAACATATTGTTGATGCTATGATGAAAGCTTTGGAAGAAAAGTTGGAATTAGAGATTTCAATTCCTAGAAAATTGCATGACGAATGGGAACCTACCATCAAAGTCAATATTAAAAATTATGAGTGTTTTGCTTTATGTGACTTGGGTGCCAGTGTTTCTACAATTCCGAAATCTTTATGTGATGTGCTTGGTCTTACCGATATTGAAGAATGTTCTTTAAATTTGCACTTGGAGGATTCTACTATTAAAAAGCCTATGGGAAGAACTAATGATGTTCTTATTCTTGCAAATAGGAATTATGTGCCCATAGGTTTTATTGTTCTTGATATTGATTGCAATCCGTCTTGTCCAATTATTCTTGGTAGATTGTTTTTACGTACTATTGGTGCCATGATTGATATGAAAGAAGGCAATATTAAATTTGAATTTCCACTAAGGAAGGGTATGGAACACTTCCCTAGAACAAGAGTTAGGCCACATATGAATCAATCATGAGGGCATCTTATGGATCTAGAAATAAAGATGACAATATTTAGATCCTTGCACTATGCCTAGCTAGGGGCGTAAAACGATAGCGCTTATTGGGAGGCAACCCAATGAATAAAATTTATTTTTGTATTTTTATTTATGTTGTTGAGTGTTTGCACAATTATGCTACTGTTATGATTGTGTTTTTTGTGTTTTAATTAGTGTTTGTGCCAAGCAAAGCCTTTGGGATCATGTTGGGTGATAGTTGATTCGATCTTGCTGAAAAAGAGAAACTTTTGCGCTCACGAAAATAATTTTTGTTTTTAACAGAAGCACGATAAAATACTGATTATTTTTTCAGAAGATTAATATACAAATTTCCCACGTTGTCCTAATTTTTCATAATTTGTGGAGTTACAGAAGTATTCGAAATATTCAGATTGCCTCAAACTGTTCTGTTTTTGACAGATTCTGTCTTCTTTGCGTTGTGTGCTTATTTTGATTGATCTATTTTGAGGGTTTTGAGCCATAGCAAAGTTGGAATACATTAGATATAATGAAAAAAAAATAAAATATGAATGGGTTTACAACATTACTTATAGTGGTGATTTGCTTTCTTATACTAACGGATCTCACAAAGGTTTTGTTGAGTTTTGTGTGATTGAAGTTTTCAAGTTTTGGGTGATATTACAATGGATGAAGGAATAAGGAGTAAGAAGAGCCTAAGCTTGGGGATGCCCATGGAATCCCAAGCTATTATCTAAAGAGAAGCAAGCAATTAAGCTTGGGGATGCCCGAGTGGCATCCCCTCTTTGTTCTAACGACCATCGCTATTTTACTTGGAGCTATATTTTTATTTGTCACATATCATGAGTTTTGCTTGGAGCGTCTTGTATGATATGAGTCTTTTCTTGTTTGAATTTTTATTTTCTGTCATGAATCCTTGCTAGACACACCTATTTGATAGAGCCAAAATTATGCTATGACTTATTAGAATTGCTCTCTATGCTTCACTTAAGTCTTTATGAGCTATGGAATTGCTCTAGTGCTGCACTTATATCTTTTTGAGCACAGTGTGCTTTAGTAATTTTGAAGAAATGCTCTCATGCTTCACTTAGATTTATTTGAGAGTTAGTAATTATTTTAAGAAATTCTCTCTTTCTTCACTTAAATTATTTTGAGAGAAGAAAATTTTTATGCTCATGTTCTTCACTTAGATTTGTTTGAGCTATCAAAATCAACATATGAAACTAATCCCAAAGTAATAGATATTCAAGAGGGATATAATAAAAACTTTCATGAAGATCATTGGACAAAATAAACTTGATTCCTTGTAATAGTTTTGCGATATGGTGATATAATATGTGAGTCATGTTGATGAATAATTATGCTTTAGTAAGAATATTGGTGTTAAGGTTTGTGATTCCCTATGCAAGCACGAAAGTCAATAGTTATGCAATAAATTAAATCCTACTTGTGGTGCATTATTCGGTGTTAGTTATGCTTAGTTTCTTGGTTGGATGCTTCTCAATATTTTGTTAGCCTTCATTTGCAATAAGTATGATCACTACTTGTGCATCCAAAATCCTTTAAACCAGTTTTGCCATATGAGTCTACTATACCTACCTATATGCGGTATTCTTTTGCCGTTCTAAGCAAATTCGTATGTGCGATCTCTAATTTTCAAAATAAATTTCTATTTTGTGTGCTCGTACCGCTCATGAAATGGTAGGGGGTGGCTGATATATTTCTATGCTATATGTGTTATTCTCAAGATGAGTGTTTATTCACTTGTCATTGCACGAGAGTATGGCAAAGGTATTAGGGATGCCTAGTCCCGAAATAAAAAATGAATTTACTTTATGTTGTCAAATAATAAATTCCTTGGGAAGTGTTGGTATGGAAGGCACCCGTGGATACGGTTAGCCATGGAAAATGAAAGTATGGTGGAAAAAGGAATAAACTTTATTTTCTATTTGGGAACCACCTATGATATATCTAGCATGGAAAGTATTGGGAACTACTCGATCATTTTTGTTGATAGGAAAAGCATGCCACCCAAAATGTTTTATCTCTATCTTTCTCGCTTTGAGCTCTGGCACCTCTACAAATTCCTACTTACCTCCACGAAGGGCCTTTCTATTTACTTTATGCAATTTTTATTTGAGTCTCCATCTTCTCTTATAAAGCACCAAATAAGGCGCACTACCAGTGGCGGAGACAGGGGGACCAGCAAGGGCCCTTCCCCCCTAACATCATTGTGTTAAGCTTAATACTCATGTTCATAGAAGATTATTTGCTGCTAAAATGGTGTATTCAAGTGGACTGACCCTCCTTAACAAGGAATATGAACACTCAAACCTCCTCATTGGATTTTTATGGCTCCGCCACTGGGCACTATGATCGTACTTGAGCATTTGGTGTAGTTAATATGCGAGTGTGTTTCATGAATGGATCAATTATTGAGCATAATGGGCTAGGGACAACTTGCTTTACTATTGATATTTTAAAAGACATGGTTGCTTGTTGATATGCTTGAGTATTGAAATCTTCATTTCAAAACTAGACTATTGCTTTGAATCATATAAAAGTCCAAATGTCCATGCTACAAATAAAAGAATATGTGATGAACATGTTAGGCAACATTCCACATCAAAAATTCTGTTTTTATCATTTACTTACTCGAGGACGACTAGGAATTAAGCTTGGGGATACTGATACATCTCCAACTTATCTATAATTTTTGATTTTTCCATGCTGTTATATTATCATTCTTGGATGTTTTACAATCATTTTATAGCAACTTTATATCATTTTTCCGAACTAACCTATTGACACAGTGCCCAGTGTCAGTTGCTGTTTTTTGCTTGTTTTTTACTTCACAGAAAATCAATACCAAACAGAGCCTAAACACATTGAAACTTTTGGAGAATTTTTTGGACCAGAAGACACTTGTTGGGCCAAAGAAGTACCAAAGGGGGGCTCCCAAGGGAGCACAACCCACCAGGGGGGCCTCCCGCACCACCTCTTTGCTCTATAAACTAGTTGACCCGTTGCGCCAAATGGCATAGAGACCTGTTAAAGCCATGTTGTCGATGAAAATAGTTTCATTTTGCAAGGACATATCAATATTGGTAGTTTAAAGAACATGTGTTAAATCATGCTATATTAAAAATAATATGTTTACCACGCTAAGGAATCTGAGTTTGAAAAAAACCATATTTGTATAATATGTATAAACCAATTAAGGAAGCATTTTCTTAGTTGATACTATGGTTACCACACTAAGAAATCTGAGTTTGAAAAAATAATCATATTTGTATGTTGGTACCAAGCTTTTATTTTTCATGCGCATGAAATATGAAGTGCCGACATGGCGCACATTTGATTATAAGCAAGGATAGAGCCAAAAATAAGGTCCCAAGAGAAATGCAGTATTATCTTTATTCTAAATATACATTTCAAACACATCTCAAATAAACTAAATCTAAAGCTAGCGTAAAACAACAAATGTATCATGTAGCAACCTATCGAAAGCAACAAAAGGGCAAGTGTGCATCTATTCTTTCACTCAGAAAATTAGGCCTTGTAGTTTACTACTCCATCCGTTCCTAAATATAAGCCTTCTTAGAGATTCCACAATATGAACTACATACCAAGCAAGATGAATGAATCTACACTCTAAAATATGTCTATATACATTCGTATGTAGTCCATATTGAAATCTTTAGAAAGACTTGTATTTAGGAACAGAGGAAGTATTACATCCGATGCATCAAGATACATAAATTAAAATAAACTACATGCCTAATATGACAATTCCAGAGACTGAGAACATACCAGGAAAGACATAGAAGCACGCACGCAAAGAGGGAAACTGCATACATTCATATTATTGCAGTGAGCAACTAAGATTTCTTATGGCCACCAGAAGTTCTCTAAGTGACCGAACAACCCTACGGAAGTTGCAGGTGGGCATGGTGCAGATTTGGTTTTCTGAAATAAGGCATGGGCAATTAACAAAAAAATCATCGCAAATGGCCAGAGATATGAATGCAAACATTTTATAATCACTTTCTTAAAGCATGCAAACCAGTAATATAGGTAACAAACTGTGAGTTCAGTAAGATTTTGGACACGAAATGAAAGTGTTGTTCTGTGCTCGAGCACATGTGCCCTCGATATCCTCCCCCTTTGTTCCTCTCGAGATTGCCAACGCACACGGTATAGGCCCAGGTATATATCAGGTATTTATATTAATAAACAGGCCGATGGCCCACGCCTCCACCACAGCGGCTCAGAATTTGATTGACGAGATGGGCTGTGAGACACCAGATTCTGGACTAACGCAGCTACCAATTGTATCCTGCAAGGTTCGTGTTCATCCCGTCTCCCCCCTCCCTGCAAAACACTAACATTCATCAGCCACCCTTCTATAAAAAAATCCCAAAAAAAACATTCAGCAGCCATATGCAGCGAAGGAGAAGATCCAAACTAAGACGCTCCTGCCAGAACGTGATGCATATATGATCAGATGGAGCATAAACACCGGAAGATCCAGCTGATCTCAAGCTCTGATCCTATAGCTTGGTTCATGGTACTCTCAGAGCTACCTCGAACCTGAAAACAGAGGGACAACTATTATTTCAAGATAGTCCAAACGTAGTCGACACAAGCAATCAGAAACCTATCTCTGCTGATAGTACGCATAGCTTGGAGTTCGCATCAAACTCTGTTATGGTCGATCCAGATCCAGATAGCTTTGAAGGAGCCACGCCAATTTGCTCCCCAGCAATTGCTGGAGGTGAGACAAACTCCAGCGGCTACTCTGCTCCCGTTTATGTAAGACAACATCTGCTTCTCATGCTCTAGTGTTTTGAAATTCAAATCAGATGGAAACATCGTGAGCGCACAACCTGCGGCATGCTTACACTTACCAGCAATGCAACCTCCTGAGTTACTGCCATTAAATATTATGCACCAATGAACAAGCAACACTAGAGACACAATCGTCCCCAACAGCCAGGATGAAAAACTGAACCACAATGGATGCATTTGCATGTGTTAGATGTGTATAGTCTCTTTTCGGTATATCCCCATTGTATAAGGGGTTCCCTGCACTTTACCACACATGTATATGTAATGGCCTTTGGCCCTCAGTAAAGGGTTAGTTGCTCATTATCCAACATGGTATCAGATGTTAGGTTCCCTTCTCTCCCGCACGCTGCAACTCCGTGCTAGCTTCTCTCCCGATCCAGATCTGTCCCGGTTGCCGCCCCTCGTCCCGCCCGAAGCCTGGATTCGGCCTGGCTGCAGCTGCCGCTTGCTGGATCGCCGCTGTTTCACATCGGTCCGCCCCGTCCCGCCTAAAGCTGCTGGCCCGGCGCCGCTTCCCGCTGGTCTGCCTCATCCCGCCCGCCGCCAGGCTCTTCTTCCTCCGGCCCGACGCCGCCTCCTGACCGGCTGGCTACTGCTGCTTCTTGCTCCACTTTGACTTCCTCGCCTCGGATCCGGTCGGGGACTTCTTGTCCCGTGCTTGGCCGGCCCTCGCCTCGACCGCCCCTGCTTGAGCTCAAGCTTGCGCTCTTCCTCTCCTCTCTGGCTGGGGCTCGGGCTGGTTGACCCGGCATAGTTGACGCTGACCCTCCCGCGAGCGAGCGCTTCCCCCAGCGAGCGAGCGGGTACTCGATTCCCTGATCTTGATCGGGATTTTCTGTTCCCGTTGACAAAAAAGGAGAGAATCAGCATGTCTTCGTCTGGCTATGTGGCTGTTCCTTGGTGCTCGATGATCTTCGATGGCACAAATTATGCTGAGTTTGTGGGATTCATGCGTATCCATATGCGCGGGCTCCTCCTGTGGGGTGTTCTCTCTGGTGAGGTACCATGTCCGCCCTGCCCTGTTGCTCCGGTGGCTCCTGTTCTGCCGGTACCACCGGTGCTTGCTACTGATGCAGCCAAGGCTCTTGATGATGCTGCCGTTGATGCCTATGATCAGCAGGTATCCGCATATTCTGATGCTCTCTTTGTCTACCGGGATGATCTGTCTACTTACACTCAGTGGTGCAATAATGATGCTCGAGCTGCTGCTATTCTCACTGTGAGTGTCCTCCCTCAGTTTGCTTCGGAGTTCATGGGCCTTGGCACTGTTGCAGCAATGTGGTCCTATATTTGTCACCGCTATGAGCCCTCTGGCGATGCTCTCTACCTCTCTGTGGTGCGTCAGGAGCATGCTCTTCAGCAGAGTGACTCGTCTGTTGATGAGTTCTATTCACAGTGCTCTGCCATCTGGCGTCAGCTTGACTCACTGTGGACAGTTGTTTGTGGCACTTGCTGTTGCTGTCAGACTACGCGGTCTGACTTGGATTTTCAGCGGGTTCATGAGTTCTTATCTCGTCTCCACTCTGAGTTTGAGCCCAGGAGGTCTCACTTGCTTACTCGTGGTCGTGTTCCTCTCTCAGAGGTGCTTGCCGAGCTTTGTGCTAAGGATACCCGCCTTCGCTCTGCTGGGTTGCTGGTGGTTTCGTCTGTGTTGGCTGCTCAGGCTCCTGTGTCGTCTGCTCGGCTCACCGCTCCTACCCACACCTTCAGGGGGTGGGTCGCCCTTCTTATGCTGAGAGGGGCCGGTCACGCCGTGACACCTTCTGTGGCTACTGCTCTTGGCCAGGTCATCCAGAGTCTGATTGCCGTGAGAAGAAGCGAGACCAGAGGCGCTCCTCTTCCAGTGGGACTCCTGGATCTTCCTCGACACCGTCACTCATTGACCAGGACATTGTGAGGCTCAAGCGTCTCTTGGCTTCCTCAGGCTCTTCAATGACCGTTTCCGCTGCTGCGGTGATTGCATCCACTTCTCCACCACCGCAGGCATCTACACAGTCAGGTACATCTTTGTGGGTTCTGGATTCTGGAGCCTCATTTCATATGTCTTCTGATTCTTCCGTGTTGTCTTCTCTCCAACCTCTTGATTCGCCTGTTAATGTTCTTACCGCTGATGGTACACCTCTTCCTATTGCTAGTCGTGGTCTTCTTTCCACTCCGTCTTTCTCTGTTCCTAGTGTTTCACATGTTCCTTGTCTTACCATGAATCTTTTTTCCGCTGCCCAACTTACTGATTCTGGTTGTCGTGCCATTCTTGATACCGACTCTTGCTCCATTCAGGATCGTCGCACCAAGGCTTTGGTTGGTGCTGGCCCCCGGTGCCGTGAGTCAGAGGGCCTTTGAGAGGTTGACTGGCTTTGTGTTCCTTCCGGTGCCACCACTTCTGCCAGCTCCCATGCTCTTGTTGCCTCCTCGTTTGTGTCCTTCCAGCAGTGGCATCATCGCCTTGGTCATATTTGTGGCTCTTGCTTGTCTTCTTTAGTCCGTCAGGGCCTCTTAGGGTCTGTATCCGGAGATGTTTCTTTACATTGTAATGGTAGCAGACATGGAAAACAGACCCAGTTACCTTATCCTACCAGTGAGTTAGTGTCTCAGTGTCCTTTTGACTTAGTTCATTCTGATGTTTGGGGTCCTGCTCCCTTTGATTCGAAAGGTGGACATCGCTACTATATTTTGTTTATTGATGCTTTCTCTCGCTACACTTGGCTCTACTTCATGAAATCTCATAGCGAGGTTCTCTCCATATACAAACGCTTTGCTGCCATGGTTCACACCCAGTTTTCCATGCCCATTCATACTTTTCGTGCTGACTCCGCTGGTGAGTTTATCTCTCCGTTGTTGCGTGGTTTTCTTGTGGAATAGGGTACTCTTGCCTAGTTCTCATGTCCTAGTGCTCATGCTCAGAATGGTGTTGCCGAACGTAAGCATTGTCACCTACTTGAGAGCCCGTGCGCTGATGATTGCCGCTTCCCTTCCACCGCACTTTTGGGCTGAGGCTGTTTCCGCATCCACCTATCTCATCAACATTCAGCCATCGACTGCTCCGCAGGGTGGTATTCCTATGGAGTGTCTCACTAGTCGCTCTCCTGACTACTCAGCTCTCCGTATGTTTGGATGTGTGTGCTATGTCCTTCTTGCACCGTGAGAATGCACCAAACTGACTGCTCAGCCGGTTGAGTGTGTTTTCCTTGGCTACAGTGATGAGCACAAGGGCTATCGCTGTTGGGATCCTCTTGGTCGGCGATTGCGCATCTCGCTTGATGTGACTTTTGATGAGTCTCGCTCTTACTACCCACGTCCTTCTTCCTCGAGCTTCTCTGTGGATGATATTTCTTTTCTTCTTCTCCCCGATACACCCCGCTATGTGCCTCATGTTTCACCTCTTCCTCCTGCACCTCTCTTTCCTTCTCCTTCACCACCGACACCATCTTACCCATCCTCCTCTACCACCCCTCCACCATCATCTCCAGTCCGTCGCCCTCTCTCACCGTTCCCTCTCCACTATACTCGTCGCCCTCGTTCTGAGGATGCTTCCTCTGACGCGCCTTCCACCTCCGGTGCCCCTCCTTTCACGCCTCCCCCGATTCATAACCTCCATGCTCGGCCTCTCCCCTCGCCTGATCGCTACTATCCTGATCGGTACGGTCTCTCTGTTCTTGCTGAGCCCACTTCCTATCGGACTGCCATGCCTCAGCCTGAATGGCAACTTGCGATGGCCAAAGAGCTTGCTGCCCTCGAGTGCTCAGGCACATGGGATTTGGTTCCCCTCCCTTCTGGTGTTCATCCCATCACCAACAAGTGGGTCTACAAGGTTAAGACACGTTCTGATGGTTCTCTTGAGCGCTACAAGGATCGTCTTGTGGCCCGCAGTTTTTAGCAGGAGCAGGGGCGCGATTATGATGAGACCTTTGCTCCTGTGGCCCACATGACCACTATCCGCACTCTCCTTGCTGTGGCTTCTGTTCGTCATTGGTCTATCTCTCAGCTTGATGTCCAGAACGCCTTTCTCAATGGCGAGTTGCGTGAGGAGGTCTATATGCAGCCACTGTCAGGGTACTATGCCCCTGATGGTATGGTCTGTCGACTTCGGCGCTCCCTCTATGGGCGGTTTGAGCGCTTCGCCCCTGTGGTAACTACCGCTGGTTTCTTGCCCAGTGATCATGATCCCGCGTTGTTTGTTCACACGTCTCCTCGTGGTCGCACTCTTCTCCTTCTCTATGTTGATGACATGATCATCACTGGTGACGACTCTAAGTACATTGCCTTTGTTAAGGCTCGCCTTCGTGACCAGTTCCTCGTGACTGATCTTGGTCCACTTCGCTATTTTCTTGGGATTGAGATCTCCTCGACCTCTGATGGCTTCTACATCTCCCAAGAAAAATATATTCAGGATCTTCTTGCTCGTGCTGCTCTCGGTGATGACCGCACTGTTGTGACTCCTATGGATCTCAACGTTCAGCTTCGTGCCTCTGATGGTGACCCTCTTCCTAATTCCACTTGCTATCGTCACCTTGTTGGCAGCCTTGTCTATCTTGCTGTTATGCGTCCTGACATCTCCTATCATGTCCACATCCTAAGTCAGTTTGTTTCAGCCCCCACCTCTGTCCACTATAGTCACCTCCTCTGTGTTCTACGCTATCTTCATGGCACGATCTCTCATCGCCTTTTCTTTCCTCGCTCCAGTTCTCTTGAGCTCCAGGCTTACTCTGATGCTACCTAGGCTAGTGATCCCTCTGATCAACGCTCGCTGTCTGCTTATTGTGTTTTTCTTGGTGGCTCTCTTATTGCCTGGAAGAAAAGAAACAGACTGCAGTTTCTCGCTCGAGTAGAGAGGCCGAGTTGCGCTATGTTGATGGCTGAGGTGATCTGGTTACGGTGGCTACTTGAGGATTTTGGTGTGTCTGCTGCTACATTGACTCCCTTACTATCAGACAGTACTGGTGCTATCAGTATTGCGCGTGACCCGGTGAAGCATGAGCTCACCAAGCACATCGGTGTGGATGCCCACTTTGTGCGTGCTGCTATGCAGGATCAGACTCTCGCTCTTCACTATGTGCCCATGTGAGCATACTGACCACACTCGCATTCAAAGTTTCAAACTTGTCATCTCCAAGACCTTGTGTTCTCAACACCAGCTTCACCCTGCAACATGTTATCAATTAACAACATTAGAAGTAGTCCCGAACCAAACTGAAATTATTGATCAGAAACCACCAGAAGCAAATTTTACTACTCACCGAGCACCCACACACTATCTCCTGGATGCACTTTGCCATCTCAGCATATAGCCGGCTCTTCCCATACCAGATGCCAAACCCCTTCTCCCATGAGTACAGATTATAGATGTTGTAGACCTCTCCCTAAGAGTTGAAAGTAGGACCAAGAACTGGTGTGATCACGTTTTCAGCTAGGTTCTCTGCGAGCATTTGGCTGCCTTCTCGATCGCACTAATACGATTTGGGCATGGTGTTCTGCTAGGAGCAGCGGCACCAATCCTAAGCCCGCAAAACAGCTACATATAGCATCAATTTTACAGATGTAGAGAGTAGTCAACCTGCAAACACAGGCACATATGGCATGAATTTTCTGAATGCAGAGAGGAATTAGCCTGCAAATATGAATTTTCTGAATGCACAGAGCAATCAGCCTGCAAACACAAGCACATAAAGCATGAATTTTCACAATGCAGTGAGTAATCAACACTTGTTCTAACTGTACAATTTCTTCAGTCATGTCTAGGTTTGTTTCCTAAATCCCTGAATATATGATGGGATGCAGCTTGTTCTTGACTAACCCGTGTTCCATCCCGGCGCTTGGGGATTCATCTTCATCGTTGATAGCTCTGGCGGCGGCTGTCCCTTTTGTCGGCTGCCGCCTCCTTCGCCAAGAAGATTTGTGCTTTGCCCCTGTCCGCCATCCAATATTGCACCGCCTCGCGCTCCGCCTGATGTGCCACCTCAAAATCCGTCACCGCAGGGCCATTCACAACCATAGGGGCGGGCACAAAGTCTTCCTAGCTCAAGGAGAGTGGATCTGAAACTTGGAAAAAAGGCACCCTCTGCATCAGCTAAGCCAGAGGCCTAAAAATGGAGATGGCATCGCCAGAAAAGCAAAGATCCAAGTACCTGCCGACCGTCTTGATACGTCTCCAACGTATCTATAATTTTTGATTGCTTCATGCTATATTATCTACTATTTTGAATGTTTATGGGCTTTATTATACACTTTTATATCATTTTTGGGACTAACCTATTAACCCAGAGCCCAGCGCCAGTTTCTATTTTTACCCTGTTTTAGGGTTTCGAAGAAAAGGAAAATCAAATGGAGTCCAATTGACCTGAAACTTCACGGAACTCATTTTTGGAAGGAAAGAAGCCCAGAAGACTTGGAGTGCACGTCGGGGGATCTGCGAGGAGGTCACGAGGCAGGGGGGCGCCCACCCCCCTGGGTGCGCCCTCCACCCTCGTGAGCCCCTCGTGCCCCCCTGACGTACTTCTTCCGCCTATATATCTCCATATACCCTAAAAACATCCGTGAGCACAATAGATCGGGAGTTCCGCCGCCAGAAGCCTCAGTAGCCACCAAAAACAAGCTAGTCCCGTTCCGGCACCCTGCCGGAGGGGGCAATCCTTCCCCAGTGGCCATCTTCATCATCCCGGTGCACTCCATGACGAGGAGGGAGTAGTTCTCCCTCGGGTTTGAGGGTATGTACCAGTAGCTATGTGTTTGATCTCTCTCTCTCTCGTGTTCTTGAGATGATACGATCTTAATGTATCGCGAGCTTTGCTATTATATTTGGATCCTATGATGTTTCTTCCCCCTCTACTCTCTTTTAATGAATTGAGTTTCCCCTTTGAAGTTATCTTATCAGATTGAGTCTTTAAAGATTTGAGAACACTTGATGTATGTCTTGCCGTGGATATCTATGGTGACAATGGGATATCACGTGATTCACTTGATGTATGTTTTGGTGATCAACTTGCGGGTTCCGCCCATGAACCTATGCATAGGGGTTGGCACACGTTTTCGTCGTGATTCTCCGGTAGAAACTTTGGGGCACTCTTTGAGGTCCTTTGTGTTGGTTGAATAGATGAATCTGAGATTGTGTGATGCATATCGTATAATCATACCCACGGATACTTGAGGTGACATTGGAGTATCTAGGTGATATTAGGGTTTTGGTTGATTTGTGTCTTAAGGTGTTATTCTAGTACGAACTCTAGGGCTGTTTGTGACACTTATAGGAATAGCCCAATGGATTGATTGGAAAGAATAACTTTGAGGTGGTTTCGTACCCTACCATAATCTCTTCGTTCGTTCTCCACTATTAGTGACTTTGGAGTGACTCTTTGTTGCATGTTGAGGGATAATTATGCGATCCAACTATGTTAGTATTGTTGAGGGAACTTGCACTAGTGAAAGTATGAACCCTAGGCCCTATTTCCTATCATTGCACTACCATTTACACTCACTTTTATCATTAGTTACATTTCTGTTTTTATAATTTAAGATTACAAATACCTTTATCTGCCATCCATATTGCACTTGTATCACCATCTCTTCGCCGAACTAGTGCACCTATACAATTTACCATTGTATTGGGTGTGTTGGGGACACAAGAGACTCTTTGTTATTTGGTTGCAGGGTTGCTTGAGAGATACCATCTTCATCCTACGCCTCCTACAGATTGATAAACGTTAGGTCATCCACTTGAGGGAAATTTGCTACTGTCCTACAAACCTCTGCACTTGGAGGCCCAACAACGTCTACAAGAACAAGGTTGTGTAGTAGACATCAAGCTCTTTTCTGGCGCCGTTGCCGGGGAGGTTAGCGCTTGAAGGTATATCTTTAGATCTTGCAATCGAGTCTTTTAGTTTCTTGTTTTATCACTAGTTTAGTTTATAAAAGAAAATTACAAAACAATGGAATTAAGTTTGTCTCATACGCTTCACCTTTTTAATATTTTTCGTATGTATGATGGAAAGGAAAATTGTGCTCAAGTGCTAGAAGAAGAAATCTATAAAATGTTTGGCACTAAATCTTTGAATGATGAGCATGATTGCAATTTTGTTAGTATGAATTCTTTGAATGTCCATGATACTAATGATGATAGCACTAGTTATGATGAAGATGTCTCCTATAAACATGTCAATTTTTGTGGAATGCATTGGGTTTGTAAGTACACACCAAATAGAGAAGATAGATATTGCAAGAAGCATAAGTAGTTATAAACTAAATTGTTGCAAGAAGAGCTAGATGATTGTGCTGAAAATTTAAATTATCTTGGCCATACTTGTGAGCTTTGTAATGAACGTGGTCATTTAATTATCCGATGCAAATTGTTTCATGATCTAATCGTGTCCAAAAATTGTGATGACTTGATTTCTCTTGCACATTATAATGAACTTAGTTTGCTTATGGGCTACGAAGAAATGAAATGTATAACTAAGGATATTCCAAAATTTTCCCTTGATAGAGTTCTTCATTTTGACCTAGAGGAAATTTATATGCGGTGAATTGCATTGAAAATCCTGATATTGCCAACTACATAAAGAAAATAAAAACAAATAGAAGATGAATAGAATACTAATGAAAGGGAAGAGACTTCCCAATATCCTCCTATTATTCTTATGATGAATCAGGTAACGAGGAGGAGCCTCCTATTCAACCAATCTCATTAATAAGGAGCTCCAAAAAGAGGATTGAACCCACATATGATGTGGTGAAGAAGAAGAAAAGAAAAAGGAAGAGAGGTAAAAAGATATCTCTCCCAAATAATGCTGCTCCTATTACTATTGTGCCTCATGAAAATATAATTGTGGAAGATAATGATGCTTCTTATGATCTTGAAAATCTTTTTGGCACTTACGTGGAAGAATATGATAATTGCTATACTATTGGTGCTATCCATACTATTAATGATGAGAGTGATTATGCTTATAATATGAAAATGCCCAAGCTTGGGGATGCTATGTTTGATGAAGATGATGTTTTTGGTAATATATTTACTGCAATTAATGTTTGTCCCAAGCTTGGGGATGCTACGCTTAATGAAGATGATATTTTTAGTATCCCTAGTTTTGATATGCAAATTTATAATGATAACAACATGCCTCCTACTTATGATAATTATTGTGATGATACATATGCTATAAAAAGTAGTGAGGATTATATTTATAAAACTTGTCAATATTATGGTTACCCATTTTCTGAACATTACTCCTTTAATGTGGAAACAATTTATAGTATCCAAGTCTCTTATGATACTCCCACTATCCCAAATGAGAAGAATTTTGCTTATGTGGAGAGTAGTAAAATTTCTATGCTTGTAGATCATGAAAAGAATGCTTTAGGTTCTGGTTATATTGTTGAATTCATTCATGATGCTACTGAAAACTATTATGAGGGAGGAACATATGCTTGTAGGAATTGCAATAATACCAAGTTTCCTCTCTATGTGCTTAAAGTTTTGGAGTTATGCTTGTTTTGCCTTCCTATGCTAGTTGATTATTGTTCCCATAAGTTATTTTCTCACAAAATCCCTATGAATAGGAATCATGTTAGACTTAAATGTGCTAGTCATATTCTTCATGATGCTCTCTTTATGTTTCAATTCTTATCCTTTATGTGAGCATCATTGAAATCATCATGCCTAGCTAGGGGCGTTAAACGATAGCGCTTGTTGGGAGGCAACCAAATTTTATTTTTGTTCCTTGCTTGTTGTTCCTGTTTAGTAATAAATAATTAATCTAGCCTCTGTTTAGATGTGGTTTTATGCTTTTAATTAGTGTTTGTGCCAAGTAGAACCTTTGGGAAGACTCGGGGAAAGTCTTGTTGATCATGCTGTAAAAAAACAGAAACTTTAGCGCTCACGAGAATTGCTGTCATGTTTATTTGGAAAGTGATATTTAGTTAATTATTTTTGAAGATGATTAATAGATAAATTCCTCAGGTCCAGCAATTTATTTGAGAATTTTATGAGTTCCATAAGTGTACGTTTGATTCAGATTACTACAGACTGTTCTGTTTTTGACAGATTCTGTTTTTTGTGTGTTGTTTGCTTATTTTGATGAATCTATGGCTAGTAAAATAGTTTATAAACCATAGAGAAGTTGGAATACAGTAGGTTTAACACCAATATAAATAAAGAATGAGTTTATTACAGTACCTTGAAGTGGTGATTTATTTTATTATACTAACGGACCTTACGAGTTTTCTGTTAAGTTTTGTGTTGTGAAGTTTTCAAGTTTTGGGTAAGGATTCGATGGACTATGGAATAAGGAGTGGCAAGAGCCTAAGCTTGGGGATGCCCGAGGCACCCCAAGGTAATATTCAAGGATAGCCAAGAGCCTAAGCTTGGGGATGCCCTGGAAGGCATCCCCTCTTCGTCTTCGTTCATCGGTAACTTTACTTGGAGCTATATTTTTATTCGCCACATGATATGTGTTTTGCTTGGAGCGTCATTTTATTTACTTTTGTTTTGCTTGCTGTTTGAATAAAATACCAAGATCTGAAATTATTAAATGTTAGAGAGTCTTCACATAGTTGCATAATTATTCGACTACTCATTGATCTTCGCTTATATCTTTCGGAGTAGTTTGTTGTTTGCTCTAGTTCTTCACTTATATCTTTTAGAGCATGGTGGTAGTTTTATTTTGAAGAAATAGATGAACTCTCGTGCTTCACTTATATTATTTTGTGAGTCCTAAATAGCAAGGTAATTTGCTTAAAATCCTAATATGCTAGGTATACAAGATTAGTAAAAACTTTCATATAGAGTATTGAATACTAAGAGAAGTTTGATGCTTGATGATTGTTTTGAGATATGGAGGTAATAATATCAAAGTCGTGCTAGTTGAGTAAATATGAATTTGAGAAGTGCTTGTGTTGAAGTTTTCAAGTCCCGTAGCATGCACGTATGGTAAATGTTGTGTAACAAATTTGAAACATGAGGTGTTATTTGATTGTCCTCCTTATGAGTGGCGGTCGGGGACGAGCGATGGTCTTTTCCTACCAATCTATCCCCCTAGGAGCATGCGTGTAGTGCCGAGGTTTTTGATGACTTGTAGACTTTTGCAATAAGTATGTGAGTTCTTTATGACCAATGTTGAGTCCATGGATTATACGCACTCTCACCCTTCCATCCTTGCTAGACTCTTCGGTACCGTGCATTGCCCTTTCTCACATCGAGAGTTGGCGCAAACTTCGCCGGTGCATCCAAACCCCGTGATATGATACGCTCTTTCACACATAAACCTCCTTATATATTCTTCAAAACAGCCACCAGACCTACCTATTATGGCATTTCCATAGCCATTCCGAGATATATTGCCATGCAACTTTCCATCATTCCGTTCATCATGACACATTCATAATTGTCATATTGCTTAGCATGATCATGTAGTTGACATTGTATTTGTGGCAAAGCCACCGTTCATAATTATTTCATACATGTCACTCTTGATTCATTGCATATCCCGGTACACCGCCGGAGGCATTCATATAGAGTCATGTTTGTTCTAGTATCGAGTTGTAATCATTGAGTTGTAAATAAATAGAAGTGTGATGATCATCATTATTAGAGAATTGTCCCAAGTGAGGAATAAAAAAAGAGAAAGGCCATAAAAAAAGAGAAGGCCCAAAAAAAGAGAAAGGCCATAAAAAAAAGGCCCAAAAAAATGAGAGAAAAAGAGAGAAGCGACAATGTTACTATCCTTTTACCACACTTGTGCTTCAAAGTAGCACCATGATCTTCATAGTAGAGAGTCTCTCATGTTATCACTTTCATATACTAGTGGGAATTTTTCATTATAGAACTTGGCTTGTATATTCCAACAATGGGCCTCCTCAAGTGCCCTAGGTCTTCATGAGCAAGCAAGTTGGATGCGCACCCACTAGTTTCTTTTGTTGAGCTTTCATACATTTATAGCTCTAGTGCATCCGTTGAATGGCAATCCCTACTCCTTGCATTAACATCAATCGGTGGGCATCTCCATAGCCCATTGATTAGCCTCGTTGATGTGAGACTTTCTCCTTTTTGTCTTCTCCACATAACCCCCCTCATTATATTCTATTCCACCCATAGTGTTATATCCATGGCTCATGCTCATGTATTGCGTGAAAGTTTATGAGTTTGAGATTACTAAAGTATGAAACAATTGCTTGGCTTGTCATCGGGGTTGTGCATGATGAGAGCATTCTTGTGTGACGAAAATGAAACATGACTAAACTAAATGATTTTATAGGGATGAACTTTCTTTGGCCATGTTATTTTGAGAAGACATAATTGCTTAGTTAGTATGCTTGAAGTATTATCATTTTTATGTCAATATGAGCTTTTGTCTTGAATCTTGTGTATCTGAATATTCATACCACAATTAAGAAGAATCACACTGAAATTATGCCAAGTAGCACTCCGCATCAAAAATTCTATTTTTATCATTTACCTACTCGAGGACGAGGAGGAATTAAGCTTGGGGATGCTGATACGTCTCCAACGTATCTATAATTTTTGATTGCTCCATGCTATATTATCTACTATTTTGAATGTTTATGGGCTTTATTATACACTTTTATATCATTTTTGGGACTAACCTATTAACCCAGAGCCTAGTGCCAGTTTTTGTTTTTACCCTGTTTTAGGGTTTCGAAGAAAAGGAAAATAAAACGGAGTCCAATTGACCTGAAACTTCACGGAACTCATTTTTGGAAGGAAAGAAGCCTAGAAGACTTGGAGTGCACGTCAGGGGATCTGCGAGGAGGTCACGAGGCAGGGGGCGCGCCCACCCCCCTGGGCGCGCCCACCACCCTCGTGAGCCCCTCGTGGCCCCCCTGACGTACTTCTTCCGCCTATATATCTCCATATACCCTAAAAACATCAGTGAGCATAATAGATCGGGAGTTCCGCCACCAGAAGCCTCCGTAGCCACCGAAAACCAATCTAGACCTGTTCCAGCAACCTCCTGGAGGGGGCAATCCTTCCCCGGTGGCCATCTTCATCATCCCGGTGCTCTCCATGACGAGGAAGGAGTAGTTCTCCCTCGGGGCTGAGGGTATGTACCAGTAGCTATGTGTTTGATCTCTCTCTCTCTCTCTCATGTTCTTGAGATGATACGATCTTGATGTATCGTGAGCTTTGCTATTATATTTGGATCCTATGATGTTTCTTCCCCCCTCTACTCTCTTGTAATGAATTGAGTTTCCCCTTTGAAGTTATCTTATCGGATTGAGTCTTTAAAGATTTGAGAACACTTGATGTATGTCTTGCCGTGGATATCTGTGGTGACAATGGGATATCACGTGATTCACTTGATGTATGTTTTGGTGATCAACTTGCGGGTTCCGCCCATGAACCTATGCATAGGGGTTGGCACACGTTTTCGTCGTGATTCTCCGACAGAAACTTTGGGGCACTCTTTGAGGTCCTTTGTGTTGGTTGAATAGATGAATCTGAGATTGTGTGATGCATATCGTATAATCATAACCACGGATACTTGAGGTGACATTGGAGTATCTAGGTGACATTAGGGTTTTGGTTGATTTGTGTCTTAAGGTGTTATTCTAGTACGAACTCTAGGGCTGTTTGTGACACTTATAGGAATAGCCCAACGGATTGATTGGAAAGAATAACTTTGAGGTGGTTTCGTACCCTACCATAATCTCTTTGTTTGTTCTCCGCTATTAGTGACTTTGGAGTGACTCTTTGTTGCATGTTGAGGGATAGTTATGTGATCCAATTATGTTAGTATTGTTGAGGGAACTTGCACTAGTGAAAGTATGAACCCTAGGCCTTATTTCCCATCATTGCAATACCATTTACCCTCACTTTTATCATTAGTTACCTTTCTGTTTTTATAATTTCAGATTACAAATACCTTTATCTACCATCCATATTGCACTTGTATCACCATCTCTTCGCCGAACTAGTGCACCTATACAATTTACCATTGTATTGGGTGTGTTGAGGACACAAGAGACTCTTTGTTATTTGGTTGCAGGGTTGCCTGAGAGAGACCATCTTCATCCTACACCTCCTACGGATTGATAAAACTTAGGTCATCCACTTGAGGGAAATTTGCTACTGTCCTACAAACCTCTGCACTTGGAGGCCCAACAACGTCCACAAGAAGAAGGTTGTGTAGTAGACATCACGTCTGCATCAGAAATACCATTGTTCGTGGCCGTCGGCGTTCCTGGCCTCTATCCTACAGTCCTCAGCTTCCAAATGATCCATGCACTGGGCGAGAAAACTCTAGCTCCTGCAACCAGTACACGGGAAGTGAACTTCCCGAGCCACGGATCAGATGGCACAACCGATTCTGATCCATGACTCACCTCGCCGACAGTGGGCGGCCGTCTACCACCCAGCACAGCCGCGTACGTATTCCCCAACAGTATTCATTTTCTGGCACACCGCAACCGCACGTATAAAAAATGGCTCCAATCCAGAAGCACTAACCGACGACCTCGATATCGAGCACATCTGAGCTCGCGCTCAGTTACTCCGCGTCCGACACGAAATCTTATTTACATACCAGGAAAATGCTTTTGTTGTACAAAACACAGTGTCACAAAAATATATCCCAAAGAAGCTTGCTTATTTTCACATGGCCTGTTTATATTTCTAGTAACTAAAACATCGTGGCAATGATCAAGAAAATAAGACAATAAAGCTATAACCAGATTGTTCAACAAACCTCTATAGCTTGCATATACACCAATGAAAGGTAGTAAAAAAGAAGGCGCTCAGCAAGCACAATTCAGAATTAGAAGTGCACTTAACCGACGGGATCATGGTACTCAACAACGATATTTCTGTACAAACCGGATTAGAACCCCATTTAACTGAAGAAAGACATGTTAATGGATCAATAAAGCCTTACAAACATGGATATGAACCAATGGACATGAGCACTCAATCAAGCATGAAACAAACCAGCAGGATATTGCGGTACAAACTGTAATAAAACCACATTTTTTCTGATGAGCTCCAAAGGAAAACCCCACAAACTGGCTAGCAATCAGAACAGATCTAACCTTGCCTCGACTATGGACCAAAAAAAACCAAAACATGGGTAGCGGAGTAGTGACGACACCATCCATCCATGTACCTCACTGATGAGACTTGAAAACTGAAATGACCCTGATAAATAGAGTGTCCTGGTGGTAAGGATGAGACATGTTCATTATCGTATTTTTCAGGTTTAAGAGCATATTATAAGATGAGAGCATCAATATTGTCATTATTAATTAATGGTTAGTGCATTTGCAAGTAAAATTGTTGAAGCCATGAGGTGTATAGCTACATAGGACTTTTTTGGTAGCTCCAGATTGGCAGGTATTGCATTTGAAATACGCTAGGTGTATTAGTTTAAGGCACCATCATCAAGATAACATCATTCATGTGTTCTCTGGTATCTTTGCCATCAAATTATATGCATGGGTTTTCTAGGACGTCCATATTTGCATCTCAAATGTTGATGTTCTGCCCGATCACAATGATTGCTTTAACCTAGACTAATGATAACCTTGCATGTCATGTAAGGAAGAAGAGTGAAGCGGATACGCATAAGAATGCCTACCATTTACATATCTATACCGAAAACAAAAGTATGAGTGATAGTAATAGGACGCATACAAAAGCTATGACTCAATCCTTGGCACGAGTTCCCGATTTAAACCAAGTGTTATTTGTATAGCAAAGGACTTTATTTTCATATACAATTATTATATATCAATCTTTAATGTGGCAGAACCATAATTTCAGAACATAACACCAATTAGTGTGCATTTCAGCCACCTTCAGCATTGTAAATCAAGATAAACAGTAGAGACCAAGATAAACAATAAGTAACGCCAAAATACTGATCATCAACTTAGTGTTTTGTTAATCGTTCTATACCAAGCATCAATGCTATTTACGCTCTTATCATAACTGATAAAAAGATGCATCCTTGGACATGCTTATTAGTTTTACACTCAAATAGAACTTATTAGGCCAATAAACCGTACACTATGATTTCTTAGGTACTTAGAAACCTCTCATAGGTTAATCAGAAGCTCTTTTATTGATTTAGATGTAGTAACCATGTCAATGTGTACCTTTTGGCAAGTTCATGCATTATTGCATCAGCTTTGAGGTCCATCAATCAAAACAAATCCCAAGCACATGAATTGAGTGAACACCTGACAGAACAAAGGAATAGGTGAGTGTTATCTATACAAAAACTAAGACAATGAAGTAGGAGGGATAATTATTTACAATATAAGAAAGGGTGGAGTATAATATCTCTACTCGACTCCGAATTAGCAAAATAAGAAGACATGGAAAGGCACTTGAAAAACATCATAGCGAAGTTCTTGGGGCACTTGAAAAAACATTTCGATCAACAAAACGGAGTCCTCAAAGTGAGAATTAATCTGTCCAATCTACATGCAAGATTACAGTTTTGATCTAAACAACTAAACCCAAATCAACAATATAAACCTAAATGCAAAGACATTGGATGACAAAAAGGCGTGCATATCTGAACGACAATGGGCTTCTTCATAACTTCAAATCACCCTCGCATGCTTTGGTTCGATACTCAGCCACTGACAGGCCCAATGATTCTAAAAGGACATCCAACACCATTCTATAGGGGATTTTCACCATTGGGGGAGTAGCCTGTGGTTTAAAATGGATGTTATTTATTTGCACAGTACAAAAAGAATGTTAGGCATAGCCTAAAACGGCCTATTTATTTGACACCCAATACATAGAGTAACTGGAAGCCTATGGTTAAACCATGCCTGCTAGGCTGCTACAGCAAAAAATAAAAGAAAACACACATAGATCACCAATTAGAAGGGCTCCCTGCACACCAGTTAATGGTGTGTATAAGTAATTGCACTAATACAGTAGATATCAAACTAATGGTGTGCATTACGTACAGAGGTATCCTCTTGTGATGTTGAGAAAGGAATGACAATGTTTGAATACTGATGAATGGCACCTCTTCCAATCCATGTTGCTCCATGACGATGAAAAGGGAATGCTTACATGGTACGGGGGCATTTGCGCTATAGAAATCTTGCATAGACGTGTGTAGAGAGAACGAGATGAAGAGCGGCTGGGAAGCTCACCTTGGCGCCTCCCCAAAATCCGTCCATGGTCGCCTGTCCCTGTTACCCACGCCAGGCACCAAATCAAGCAAAGGAACAAAATACTCCTCTATAAAGAGAAACGGAGCTCCAGGACAAATCTATCCCCTTCTCGACGAGGAAAGATCTAGGTCCAAACAAACTAAGAAAGCCAACAAAAAACTTCTAGGAATATAGCTAGATCCGAGAGCATCTCTTGAGCAGTAACAAACAAAAATCCACTTTGCAGCTAAGCTGAGGTACCCAACAAACTTCAAAAGAGGACACAATTTCTATATGAAAGCCTAGCTAGATCCAAACATCTGGTCAACTGAAGAAACAAAAAGAATCCCCTTTGTAGGAACCTAGCTAGACATGAACACATCTCCTTGACAAGAAGAGTGAAGAAGCTCACCCAATAGAAGAACTGGATCATGGACCTGGCGTAATCACCGCACATCCTTGGGTTTGCCGCTAGGGCGCTCATTTTCGTAGAGGTCTCCTGTTCTCCCTCAAAATTGGATTGTGGCTGAGCACCATGGAAGGGTCCTTTTCAAATTGCCATAGAAAAGCAGTAAAAATGGAGTCAGCTCATAAATACATATATGGGCAGAAACATATATACATAGATGGAACACATAAAGATAAGGAATGCATCTATCAAGTACATGGAAACCTATATCACAGCCAAACATGAAGAAACATTAATAAACAGGGAGAGAAGTGATGTACAAAGCTTCAACTTTGCCCCATGGAGTATCCAGCTACACAGGAACGGTATTGGAATTCAGAAATTGTATGAGATGTACCATACCACCAGTGAAATGCTAGGTCACTTGCATTGCTTGGATTTGGATGTGCACAACATCATTATGTAGAGACTTTTCCGCACAATATACTTATCAACTAAGAATCTTAGAAAAGGGAGATCCAATCCCATAACCTAGCAAATCATCAAACAAAACAAAGAAGGAAAATATAGGAGAAAACAAAGGATAATACATTAGCTCTAGAGACATTGACCAAACCTAGGAAATGTGTGACTGGTGAGGACGAAAATACCTACAAACATTAGCTCCATAGACGTCTCTTGCCAACCGAACCAACATATGAAAAAAGAATGAAATTGGATCGAAAGGGGAGGGATGCGCGCCACGGCAGGGGTGCGAGCGAGGAGGAAGGAGAGGTGCGGAGGCTCTGGCAACTAGGAGGAAGGAGGGAGGCGTGCTTCTATTGTGGTGATTCCCCGTGGAAACCCGCGGTGGACGAGCCCAGTGGCGTGATGACGACTGGTTTGGGAGGTGAGGGATCAAGCTCCGACCTAGCACCACCCGATCCAACCCCATCACCTCTCCCCATGAAGTGTGTGCCGCCTGGGCCCTACCCCGTCGCTGCTCCTTTCCCGTGGAAACCTGTGGTGGACGAGCCCCAGCTGCGCGGCGGCTGGTCCGGGAGGCGAGCGCGTGAGCGCTGGGTGATGTGCGCGCACGGACGAGGAGGTAGGAGAGGAGAGAGAGGAGGGATGGAGGAGAAACATGGGCGGGGCAGTGGCGGCTAGAGGGATTGGGGTGGGGTGTAGGGTTTGGGGCAGAGGAAGACGCATGACGCGTGAGGATATGCTCGTTTGCACTCGCTAGGAGTTCACCCAGCCAATAGAAAGCTCAAACGAGCCCACCAGTCATGGACGCGGAAAAACAACTGTGCGATCAAAAGTAATAACACACACCTGCATCGCGATCCAATGTCCAAAACAAGTTCGGACCAAGATCCAACGTCCAACGAAGGTGCAAATCGGGGGAGATTCCTGGGAGCGAGTTTCCCACCCTCATTATTGGTTTAAATACCCAAATATTCCATAAACCCTAGGGGAGTTGACGAAAATCAATTCCAGCCGCTGCAAGTTCCAGAAACCACAGATCCAATCTAGACACCATCACGGAGGGGCTCATCATCCTCATTGCTGCCTCTCCGATGACGCGTGAGTAGTTCATTGTAGACCTATGGGTCCATAGTTAGTAGCTAGATGGCTTCCTCTCTCTCTTTTGAATATCAATACAATGGTCTCTTGGAGATCTATTTGATGTAACTCTTTTAGCGGTGTGTTTGTTGGGATACGATGAACTTTGAGTTTATGATCAGATCTATGTTTTTATCCATGGAAGTTATTTGAGTTTTTTGATCTTTTAAATGTGTGATTACTTATAGCCTCGTATTTCTTCTTCGAATCTTTGGTTTAGTTAGGCCAACTAGATCGATTTTTCTTGCCATGGGAAGAGGTTCTTTTTTGATGGGTTTGATCTTACGGTGCTTGATCCCAGTGATAGAAGGGGAACCGACACATATGTATCGTTGCTATTAAGGATAACAAGATGGGGTCTATTTCTACATAAATAGATCTTGTCTACATCATGTCATCGTTCTTATTGCATTACTCCATTTCTCCATGAACTTAATACACTAGATGGATGCTGGATAGCGGTCGATGTGTGCAGTAATAGTAGTATATGCAGGCAGGAGTCGGTCTACTAATCTTGGACGTGATGCCTATATAATGATCATTGACTGGATATCGTCATGATTATTTGAGGTTCTATCAATTGCCCAGCAGTAATTTATTTACCCACCGTATGCTATTTTTCTCGAGAGAAGCCGCTAGTGAAATCTACAACCCACGGGTCTCTTATTTATAATATTTGCCTTCGCGATCTATTTTTATTTGATTTTATTTTCATATCTATTAATCTAAAATAATGTCGGATTTCAGGTTCCGACAAAACCCTTGAGGTTCGAACACTGGGGTGCGCACGAAGATCTCCCCCCTCTCTAGCTCGCGCACTCAACGATCTCACGGCCTAGCTTGACGGACCCAAAGAACACGAGACACAAGATTTATACTGGTTCGGGCCACCGTTGTGGTGTAATACCCTACTCCAGTGTGGTGTGGTGGATTGCCTCTTGGGCTGTGGATGAACAGTTAAAAGGGAAGAACAACCTCCTGAGGAGAGGTGTTCTTGTGCTCGGTGAGCTTATGCGGTGAGGATGATCTCCCTCTAAGATCACCCCCTAGCTATGGTGGTGGGTAGTCCTATTTTATAGAGGCCCTGGTCCTCTTCCCAAATATTGAACGGGAAGGGATCCCACAACGGCCAATTCAAAGGGTGACAACCAGTACAAGTTATCCTGACAAAAGTAGTCTTCGCCTGCCAAAGGCTCTGGTGGTGACGCCGTCCTGGGCTCCACGGTGACCTCCGTCCTGCCATCATGCTGGCCTTGGTCTTGTTGCACCGATATGGAAACCTTTGCCTGATGCCTCGGGACTCCTCGCCTGCGCTTGCCCCTTTAGCACCAAAGAGGAAACGAGGACACGGTGCGCACTGGCGCCCGCCTGGCGCCAGTCTGGTCTTGATTGTCATGGCTTGCGTCATTGGAACCTCACGAGGTTCGCCCTGCCTTGATATCTCCGCCCCTCGTGAGCTAGCCTAGTGAGGCCGCCCCTGAGGAGGTCTTGCGTCGTCCGCCCTGCGAGGCTTGGCCCCTCGCGAGGGTCTTGGGTGCTTGCTAGTGAAGATGGGCCGTACGGAGCCGTTTGAGGAGCCATGCTGCAGGCCGCATGCAGGCAAGTCTGGGGGCCCCCTTTCCCAGAACGCTGACAGTAGCCCCCAGGCCCAGGGCGCGCTTGGGCTTGGCTTCGAGGCGAAGCCAAAGGAAAAGTGCGGAGCGCTGTGGGCCCCAACAGCTTGTATCCTTGGTCGACGCGTGGAGATTGATTGGACGTGGGCGTCTCCGCTTCCCCATGCAACCTCAGCAACTGCCCGCCTGACGGGTCCTTGCTGGATGCAGGGAAAAGATCATTATTACCTTAGATCATGGAGGCCGGCGGTTGGCCTCCCCTTGGCTATAAATGGGAAGTGGGGGGCGGAGCCCCCATCACCCATCTCTTCTTTGCCTCTCCCGCTTCTTTTTCCTTGCTCCAACGCCGGCAGCGACGCCCATGGCGCCTGTGAAGAGGCTCTCGGCCGTAGAGAAGGGGAAATCTCGCCAGGAGGGGCTTGGCTCACCGCCGCCCAAGAGGGGGCGCGGTAGCCCCCGCAAGCACACTGCGACCCCCACCGCTGCCCCTCGCAGCCGCGGTGGCGCCTCTTCGCATGGTGGCAGCCGCCCAAGTCGTGGCAGCCCCGTTGTTGAGGTGAGGCACGCCGTGGTTGCACGGCCTCCCCGACCGTGCTTCCATTCGGTGGAGGTGACGCTGGAGTTCATCGTGTGGTCGGAGAACCCGACTGGCACCTGGCTTCAGCTCCCGCGGTTCTTCATCGGTGAATTACCGTCCGCAGATCCAGGCGGTCTCTGGCTGCAGGTGGACGGTTGCTGCAGCAGGGCTTCATGGGTCGCGGTGGAGATCTCCGCCGCGGGCAACACGGTCCTGGCACATGGCTGGCAGACGTTCGCCTGCGCACGCGCGCTGGACAGGCGGTGTGCCCTCCACTTCAAGTACGACGGCGATGCGACCCTCTTCGTGAGGGTGTTCAGGGAAGATTGTCGCCGTGTTGGGTGCTACCCTGAGGATAACGACAGTGACAAGGTTCTCGGCCTTGGCGATGGTCATGACGAGGAGGGAGGTGGGCCCGGCCATGTCTCGTCCAGCTACAATGACTCTTCCTCCGGAGGCAGCTCCAGCAGCGGCAGCTATGACCAGCCGCCACGCCGCCGCGACCGCTTTGAAGGTGGCAGCGGGTCGGCTCGTAGCCGTGCTCTGGTGAAGCGCGAGGAGGGGTCCGGCTGAGCTCAGGAGAGCGTCGCGAGCCCGTCCTCGCAACCTGCCGCAGGAGCATGTCCCGCTTTTGTTTCATTCTTCCTTTCCTTCCTGCATTAGAGAAAGACAACTATGGGGCCCCATGGGGGCGTGCAACAAACTATGATTTCCGGGTTGTTATGCTGCGTTTATCATTCCTGTGCTGTGTTGCAACGTCATGATTTATGCATGCGCGTAGAATGACTTAGCTCAATGCGCCTGAAGTAGACCCCGCTTCATGAGAGACGCATTTCTCCGTACCCGACGAGGAACTACGAAATTTTGCTAGGAGATCCGTACCTGACGAGGAGGAACCGCGAAAATTTGCTAGGAGATCCGTACCTGGTCCACGTTGTTGTAGCCTGCTGGCTAGCGCGCGTCACCTACGTATGGCCACGACCCAGCGCCTTGTGTCGTGGTACCTGAGGGGCACGGATTGAGGGGGGTGCACCATCTTGCGGCTCGAACGAGGGTGCCTCGCGAAAAACTAACAAAACGCTCACGAGGGCCCGAGGGGCACCTGTCCAGCCCCCTCGCGAGGGACGCGAGAGAGGGTACAGGTCAAACAAAGAACTGATTGCAGAAATAGGAGCAGAAGCGAAGGAACAAGACCAACCAGTGACACCGGAAAGCAAATTTCGATTAAAGAGGGGCAAGCCAACAGCAGAAAGAAAATGAAAAACCACGTTCGGCACCTAGTCTAGTCTTCTTGTCTTCTCACCAGCGCGGAGCTAAGTGCTGCCACTAGTCATGGGAGGGAGCCCCCGAGGCCCGAGGGAGGCACTCCTGAGACTCCGGGGCGTGTACAGCCCCACTCATTATTACGTGAGAGTGTCACGAGCGGAGATTCTTCACAGGCACCGGGCCTTGCTTCACAGGCACCGGGCCTTGCTTCATGGGTAGAACTTCCTGAGGTGCTGGATATTCCAGGCGTTCTGGATGGGGACCCCGTCCTGCGTCTCCAGGCGCGTGGCGCCAGGCATGGAGATGTGGGCGACACGAAACGGGCCCTCCCACATGGGCGAGAGGTTGTGCAGCCCTTCCCTGGAGAGCACCCGCCTCAGGACAAGGTCACCCACCTCGAGCGTCCTGGAACGGACGCTGCGGCAGTGGTACCGCCGTAGCGCCTGCTGGTACCTCGCAGCTTGGAGCGAGGCTACACGGAGGCATTCCTCCCCCCAGCATGAGATCCATCCCCCGCATGGAATCCTGCCGCGTTTCATCAAACGCTAGGACCCGCGCGGAGTGATGCTTGACCTCGTGTGGGAGAACCGCTTCTGCTCCATAGATGAGGAAGAACGGGGTTCCGCCTGTCTGCTTGGTGGCGGTGGTGCGGATGGACCACACCATGGACTGGAGCTCGTCGTGCCAGCCCCTGCCGCAGGCTTCGAGCTTCTTCTTGAAGGTCCTAGTCTTGAGACCTCTCAAGACTTCCACGTTGGCGCGTTCGGCTTGGCTGTTGCTCCTGGGGTGTGCCATGGAGGCGTAGCATATCTGCGTCCCAAGGTTATCACAATATGTTTTGAAGAGATTGCTAGTGAACTAAGAACCGTTGTCGGTGATGATGCAATTAGGGACCCCAAATCGGCTCACGGCGCTGTTGATGAACTTGACTACTGACCCGGCTGGGATGGAGCGGACGACTTCCACTTCCGCCCACTTGCTGAACTTGTCGATGGCGATGTATAGGTAGAGGTAACCTCCAGGCGCTCGAGGGATGGACCCAGGATATCCAGCCGCCAGACCGCGAACGGCCATGAGAGCGGGATAGTCTGGAGGCCCTGAGCTGGTTGGTGGATCTGCTTGGCGTGGAATTGGCAAGCCTCGCAGGACTTCACCAGCTCAGCCGCGTCGTTGAGTGCTATGGGCCAGTAGAACCCGGTGCGGAAAGCCTTGCCGACCAGGGTGCGCGATGACGAGTGGTGCCCACAGTCTCCGCCATGTATGTCAGCCAGTAGCTCGTTCCCCTGTTCCCTAGAAATGCACCACAGAGAAACATCATTTGGCCGCTTCCTATATAGCTCACCGTCCTGAATGCAGTATTCCATAGCCTGCCGGGCCATGCGCTCCGCGTCTTCCTCCTTCTCCGGCAACATGCCTTGCATCAGGTATGCCTTGAACTCCTCAATCCAGCACCCCTCCTGAGGCTCGAGTGCTAAGAGGAGGCGCACTCCTAAGGTCAGGCCGCATGCGGGGGCTCCCAGGACTAGCGTTTGAGGGAGCTCCTCCTGAGGTGGCGCTGGCTCCGCAGGCTGAGGTGCTGCTAAAGGCTTGAAGAGCCATTCCTCGAAGACGCCAGGCTCTTGGGGAAGCCACTTGGATGCTCTTCTGGCGATGTTATCGGCCTCTTGGTTGGTGCCACGTGGCACATGCTGCATCTCTAGGCCCAGGAACTGCTTCTCCATTTTGCGTACCTCCGTGAGATATGCTTCCATGTGCTCCTCCTTTGGCTCGTACACCTTGTTGGAGAAGTTGACGAAGAGCTGCGAGTCTCCCTTGATGGTGAGGCACTTCACTCCCAGGGCCGCCGCCGCCTTGAGGCCGGCGATGAGGCCCTCGTACTCTACGATGTTGTTGGAGACCTTCTCGCCCTGCTGGAAGCAGAGCTGCACGGTGTAGTAAAGTTTGTCCTGAGTGGGCGAGATGAGTACAACTCCAGCCCCCGCGCCCTGGCGCGTGAACGCGCCATCGAAGTCCATCTGGCGCTTCATTCCCTGGTGAGAGGGATCGGTTTTCTCCTACTTTGAGCTCTGGTGTATCAGTCCATTCTGCCACAAAATCGGCGAGTGCAGCCCCATTGATGACCCTGGTTGTGCTGAACTCCAAGTCAAATGCTTGCAGCTCGATGTTCCTTTCGGCGACTCTCCTCGCAGCATTGGGGCTCCTGAGCACTCTTTCCAATGGGTAGGCTGAGACGACCTTGATGGGGTGACCCTGGAAATAGTGGCGCAGCTTACGTGAGGCCACCAGGAGCGCGAGCAAGAGCTTCTGAGGCATGGGGTATCACACTCTCGCATCTCGCAGCACTGTGCCGACGAAGTGGTGCTCGACAAGGGTGGGAGAGCTGATGGAGTTTTTGGCTCCTGGGGACTGAGGTGTTTCCTATGGATCTCCAACTCCTGCGGCTTGACGACTAGCCGGTCCAGCCGCTGCCTCAGAAACATCGTCTTGGCATTGTGTAGCCTTATCTGGCTTGGCGGCTTCACTTGGCGAGCCCTTGACTCGGGGCTCCTCTCCGAGGGCCACCAGCGCCGCGTTAGTGGAATGGGGTGTGGTAGACAGGTAGAGTACCAAGGGCTCACGAGGACGAGGCGCCACCATCACTGGCGGGCTGGTCAAGTATCTCTTGAGGTCTTGAAATGCTAGGTCGGCCTTGGGGGTCCACTCGAATGGACCCTTCTTCTTCATCAGCTTGAAGAACGGCATGGCGCGCTCCCCCAACTTGGAGATGAAGCGCCCCATCGAAGTCATGCAGCCTGCAAGCTTCTGCATCTCCCCGAGGTTTTATGGTGGACTCATGTCTTCAATTGCCTTGACCTTCTCCGGGGTGGCCTCGATCCCTCTGTGGGATACGAGGAAGCCCAGCAGCTTGCCGGAAGGGACACCAAACATGCACTTCTCCGGATTGAGCCGCAGTTCCACCTGGCGTAGGCTCGTGAAGGTCTCCTCCAGGTCCTGAATTAAAGTTCTTGCTTCCTGAGACTTTACCACAATGTCGTCAACGTAAGCCTCAACATTCCTCCCGAGCTGCCGCCCCAAGGCGATGTGCATCAGCTGCTGTAAGGTTACTCCTGTGTTGCGCAGTCCAAATGGCAAGCAAGTGTAGCAGTACACCCCGCATGGGGTTAAGAAAGTTGTCTTCTCCACATCTTCCACTGCCATCTTGGTCTAGTGGTATCCCAAGAACACATCCAGGAAGCACAGCAGGCCACACTCCGCGGTGGAGTCGACAATCTAGTCGATGCGCGGCAACGGAAACGGGTCTTGAGGGCAAGCCTTGTTGAGGTTGGTGAAGTCGACACACATGTGTTCCTTTCCTCCTTTCTTCGGCACAACGACTGGGTTTGCCAGTCACTCCAGGTACCGTACCTCGTGAATGACACCTGCTGCCTCCAGCTTGCAGGTTTCCTGAACGATGAAGGACCGCTTCTCCTTGGATTGCCGCCTCGCCTTCTGCTTCACAGGGCGCACATTGGGCCACACCCTCAAATGATGTTCAATTACTCCACTTGGGACCCCAACTAGCTGCTTGGGCTCCCAGGTGAATACTTCCTTCTTCGCTCGCAGGAAGTCCACCAGTTCCTTATCTTGAGCTGGGGCAAGGTCGGCACCTCTAATAAAGGTAGCGCCAGAGGCCCCGTCCATGTCGACCGGTATCTGCTTCGTCTTGGCTTGACCTTGGGTGAACAACTGCTTCTTCTTGGTCGGCGCAGCCTCCTTGGCCCTGGGCATGGCCTTGTCGGCCGGGCAAGCTGCCGCCGTGACCCTGAAGGCTAGCTTGAGGGCCTCCACAACTTCCTTGGTGTCTGCGGCCACGATAAGGACGCCATTGCTTCCTGGCATCTTCATGAGGTTGTAGGCAGGATGGGTCACCGCCATGAACTGGGCCAGCGCCGGGTACCCAAGGATGGCGTTATACGGCAAACTGATGCGGGCGATGTCAAACTCGATTAGCTTAGTGCGGTAGTTATCGCGCGTGCCGAAAGTCACGGGGAGACGGATTTGCCCCAGGGGATTGGAGGAGCCGCCCCCGACTCCGGAGAAGGGCCGGCTGGGGCGGAGCCGCTCGAGCGGTACGTGAAGGAGACTAAGGCCTCCACAGAGAGCACGTTGAGGCCGGCGCAGCCGTCGATGAGGGTCTTGGTGACGACTACACTGTAGATGGTGGGCATGCAAAGCATCAGAAGCACACCCGAACCGATGGTGTTGACTGGGTGATCTTCTAAGTCGAAGATCAGGTCGGCCTTGGGCGCCGCCCACCCCGGGGGAGCCCCCCTGCCGTGTGGAGGCGGTGCTGATCTGGCGAAAGAACGACTTGATGTGACGGTCCGACGGTGGCGCCTGCAAGCCACCGAGGAGGGCCACGACGACCGGGGGCGCTAGTCCCCCGAAGCGCGCGATGAAGAGGTCATGCAGCTCCTCACAAGAGGCCACGAAAGATTCTGGCAGATGGAGGAGCCAGGCGCGCGGCACGCCAGCGAGGGCATCGGGAACTAGTTGGCCATGATCTTATCGCCACCCCGGGCCTCGAGGACAGCCTCCTCGTACGCCTGCAGAAAGGCCGCCGGAT
>NC_057806.1:213117110-213133700 GCF_018294505.1 Triticum aestivum
GGGAAGAGGCGGCGTCCATGAGAGTCAGTCGGAGAGGCGAGGACGTCAGGGGTCGAAGCTTCGGCGCGCACCCCTACCTGGTACGCCAAATGTCGGATTTCGGGTTCCAGCAAAACCCTTGAGGTTTGAACACTGGGGTGCGCACGAAGATCTCCCCCCTCTCTAGCTCGCGCACTCAACGATCTAACGGCCTAGCTTGACAGACCCAAAGAACACGAGACACAAGATTTATACTGGCTCGGGCCATCGTTGTGGTGTAATACCCTACTCCAGTGTGGTGTGGTGGATTGCCTCTTGGGCTGTGGATGAACAGTTATAAGGGAAGAACAGCCTCCTGAGGAGAGATGTTCTTGTGCTCGGTGAGCTTGTGCGGTGAGGATGATCTCCCTCTAAAATCATCCCCCTAGCTATGGTGGTGTCTAGTCCTATTTATAGAGGCCCTGGTCCTCTTCCCAAATATTGAGCGGGAAGGGATCCCACAATGGCCAATTCAAAGGGAGACAACTAGTAGAAGTTATCCCCACAAAAGTAGTCTTCGCCTGCCAAAGGCTCTGGTGGTGACGCCGTCTTGGGCTCCACAGTGACCTCCGTCCTGCCGTCCTGCTGGTCTTGGTCTTGTTGCACCGATATGGAAACCTTTTCCTGATGCCTCGAGACTCCTCGCCTGCGCTTGCCCCTTTAGCACCAAAGAGGAAACGAGGACATTGTGCGCGCTGGCGCCTGCCTGGTCTTGATCGTCATGGCTTGCGTCATTGGAACGTCGTGAGGTTCACCTAGCCTTGATCTCTCTGCCCCTCGTGAGCCAGCCTGGTGAGGCCGCCCCTGAGGAGGTCTTGCGTCGTCTGCTTCGCGAGGCTTGACCCCTGGCGAGGGTCTTGGGTGCTTGCTGGTGAAGATGGGCCGTACGGGGCCGCTGGAGGAGCCATGCTGCGGGCCGCAGGCAGGCATGTCTAGGGACCCCCGTTCCTAGAACGCCGACAAATACAAAAAATACCTTGCTGCAATTTATTATTATTCATTCTATCTCGTGTTCCCGCGAGATCTATTTATCCAATCTACTACAATTTTACCTATCTTTTTACCGGTGAGGGATTTACAACCCCTCTCTTATGTTGGGTTGCAAGTATTTTTTATTTGTGTGCAGGAGTTGTTTACGTGGTGTTGCGTGGTTCTCCTACTGGTTCGATAACCTTGATCTTGTCACCGAGGGAAATACCTACCGTAGCTGTGCTGCATCATCTCTTCCTCTTTGGGGAAATACCGACGTAGTTCAAGCCGCATCATCCATATGCACATTTACTTCCCTAATGTATGGTTAGATGAAACCAACCGTGTGATGCATGTTTCTACATCATGAAAATGAGCAAACTAACATGGCTATTGATACACACTCATATTTAGTAGTATATAGATTACTATAAAGTAAGGAGAATATCCATATCTTCCTAACCGTTTGATTATTCAACCATACAAATTGGCTATAATGACATGGTCACAATCGCAAGAGTTAACTCATTCCAAATATAGATGATTTACGATGTCTCTAATACATTTCCATAATTCTACTTAAATTGTGCTCAAACAGGGATATGCCAATCATCACAAAAAGTTCAAACAGTGTCATGGCGTTACATTAACATCAGACGAAAACAACTTACATGCGCCGTCCCAGCAATACGTGGTGCCATCTGCTTTGTCGATCACGTAGATGATGCCATTTTGTTCAATAGCATCACATAAGTGTGTATCAGCTTTGAAGATCTACTACGAGCTGAGTTGTCTCCAGCTAAAGATGGCACCGGCGTAAAGATAGGCGAGTCTATGATCGAACATGGCAATTAGCTTGAAGTCTCCATAATCAGCATGTCGTGTGGGCACTTGGCAGATTACAATCTTCTGCAAAACAAGGTTCGTCCAACTGATGTGGTAATCTAGATGACTTGGTCCATGATGGTAAAACCCTATATAATCCAACCGTGGAAGTTTAATCTCATGGGAGGTCTGAAAGTTCACGAGCACCAACTTTTTCCCATCATCTCTAACGGCAGCAATCCAGTGGGAGTTCATGCTGACCCAGTACATACCTGCCAAGAAGTTTTAGGCGATGGTGATCGGATCGAAGTCGAGGGAAATGATGTACGATGACCCACTACATACCTGCAAAGAAGTTTTGGCTAATGGACATCAGATTGAAGTCGAGGGGCATCATGTACACGCTCCCTATCATGGCGAGAAAATCTCGCAATACCAGATAACAGCAAGCAGTGTGTCTTGAAAATCTTAGGCCTCGCTTCGACGATGGCCGTGTGCATGTCCCTTGAGCATGCAGCCAGCCGCATGACACTCAACATATCCATAAACGAACAACAGAGGTTGAGGATGTCACTGGGGAGATTGCTCCAATCGCGCCTCATATGGATGCTGCGCGGTTCCCGTTCGGCCATGAGTTTGGAAGGTGGGGTATTTGGGGCTTGATTTACGAGGGAGAAGGCTCTCGGTGCTGGAGAGTCTAGCGAGGGAATAGTGGTACTGGGGGAGGCAAGCAAGGCGAGGGTACGCGGGGGGAAAGTGAGATGATGAAGAGTGACCTCAGGATTTCCGGCGAGACGGAGATGGAGATGTATTGGTGCTAGGCGGGGAGAGGGAGACGAGGCGAGGTATGCTATACAGCAGCGGTGAGAGTGGCTGCACAGTGCACAAGGTGAGGCTGACTTTGGTAACCCGAACACGCCGCCTGGACTAGTGTCACCTTGGGTGCAGGGTCTTGTCACTTCACTATGAGGACCGGATGAATAATATTTTGACCCTCAAGTGTACCACAGTTGTACTACTACTAGTAGTAACATAGGAATTAGTACTATATAGCGGAAATTGGTCTCCCATGCTAGCATGCCTCTGGGTTCACTTCATCCTCCAGGTAGCATCCATATTGCGAGCAGAACCAAATTCTCATGCACACAGAAGCGCGAAGAAGGGCCTTTTCTTTTTTTAGGATAACCGCGTATATTCCTTAACCAGAAAAGGTTGTGTCTCGCAGGCACGCGCCAATATCGAACCAGCTACGACATATTTTTTGTGTGCAAAGAGATGGATATGTTTGTATATATGTTCGTCCACCCAAGTGGGTTTTGCGTAGATCCCACCTATCAGGAGGGGTGCAGAAATAAAAAGTAATCATAAATTTTTTCGCCATGGTGATTCGAAAGAGTGACCTTAACTAACCAGTGGCACATGTAGCGATAGAAGGACGGGCACATACACCGACACGGACCACTCCGCAGTACGCTACCCGCATAGCCTTTTCGTTTTGCAGGTTGGTCTACCTAGCCGTCTAATCAACTGCCTGCATGCCACTTCTCCCATTTACTTCTCCATCGGGAACCGATTTTCCTCAGCTTCTTCACCTCTCCTTCATTTGTATTAAAACTCCACTAGATTCACATCCTCCTTGAGTAATTCTGAAGCCCCTTTAAATAATCATCCTCTTCAGTTAGACTAGCCATCTTAATCCCAATTTTCCAAACCAGAGCCCTCCGGTCCAGCGGTTCCAAATGGCGAAATAGATCCCTATGTAGGTTTTTAGCGTCAAACATGTCCTCGTAGAAGGCTCGTTGAGCATAGTTGCCACCTTCACTGACCAACCAAGTGTTTTTTTGGGAGTGGATCAACAATGTATCCAACTCCCTCCAAAAGGTGGAGATGAAGGTCGTCGGTCTCGATGCAGAGTACATGGAGCGTGCCACTCAGAAGATCCAAGGCATCGCCGTCCTTCAGCTGTGCCTAGAAGATGAAGTTTTGGTGTATCACATCATACACGCGCCCTCCATACCAGGTGAGCTCCACGATTTCATGTCTAGGGAGGACATGTACTTCTGTGGGACAGCCATCGAAGGGGACAAAGAGAAGCTGGCGCTGTACAACCTTGACTTGAAAAACATTGCTGACCTACAAACCAGAATTCCTGTAGAGGATTGTGATAAAAAACACCATCCCTGTTCAACGTAGCAAATTCTATGCTCGAAAAAAATGTTGAGAAGGGTGACGAGACGCTGGAATTAAGGTCGTCTGGATGGGAGAATTATCCCTTGACCTATGAGCGGATAAAATATGCTGCCCTCGATGCCCTGTGATTTTCGAGATAGCTGCAGGGTCTAAAGAGCTTGTTGCAAAGCTGTCTCCCACAGAAAATGAGAAGAAGAAGAACAAGAAAAAGAAAGAAAGAAAGAAGAAGCTGCAATAACAGTACGACATTATAGATGGATGAACTATTTCCTCTCTTGTAAAACATATATTTCCTCTTTGTGTACATTGATATAGATGCACTATTTCGCTGGTGTGCATGTCTTTGTAACAAGTGTACTTTGTGTACATTGATATAGGTCCGCTTGACTATAATGAACTATTTATCACTCCTTGCAGTGAGCGGTATGCAATGCATGTGTCATGTCTACCGCAATGCATGTGTAAGTAGGCATGACAACTTGTCCATGGAAGTTGAACCACGGAGACCATCACATTTCTACCACTGCCACATGTGATTCCCATGATGCCGCTCCATCCCACGCTGCCATGTCCCCCGACGTGCGCCTCACCCCTCTCGGCCCCACCGCTCCTCTGCCTTTGTGTGCATGAGATGTGGGCCAGCTGAACTGCGGCGACCATCAAGTTTCTGCCACATCCACATGCGATTGGACATGGCTTGCATGCTCCGCTCCTAGCTCCGATCCATACTCCTGCACCATCCAATTTTCATCCAGCGGCTGTGACACATTTCGTCCCAGGCATCACTCCCCAGCCACAAATATAAGAAATAAAATAAAGGCCCATCTTTGCCTTCTACTTCTGTAATACAGGTACTACCCGCCGGTGTGGCCATCTATGCCTCGTAACACCCTGACGTCCAGCTGTGGCACCCTCACCATGGCCAGTCCACCACCGGCCAGTTCATCTCGAACAAGTGAGTCGCAAACGCCGCCGCGACAACGGCCAGCTGGGCATCTCAAACCACACTGATGCCGCTTCCCGTAGCCGACCTACGCTGGCCCGTGGCCACATGCCGTTGACCCGCGCGTCAACGTACGGTGGTAGGAACGGCTCCAGGCTCGCTGGCTCAACTACGTCGAGTACATCACATCCGCAAACTGGTATCCGTTGAGTAGGTTGATCCCGCCCATGAGCACACTCTCATACGTATCCAGCATTCCGGTCTCGCCGCTGAGTGGTACATCCTCGGGACGGTGCAAGTGGTTGGAATCTCGAGCCCAAGTCGAGCTATGTGCCCCGGGTAGATCACTGGCTTCTGACTGAGCTCATCTAGAGCGCAAGCTAGTAAACGTCATGCGGCAGGTCACAACAGACAAACACCTCAACATGCATCGGCCAGGCAGAGACTTTTCTTGGCCACAAGCTCCATGGTCTCGCCCAAGATCGGTGTGGTACTATAGTCGAACATGCAGGTAAAATACTACTCCCTCCTTCTAGGTGAATAAGTCATCTTAGGTTGTGCACCGTGACCTAGATGGAGGAAAAAACAAGAGTAATGTTTATTTGCTAATTAATAGCATTGCATGCAATGCTCTAACCACTGCATGTCATGTTTGGTTGTCTCAAGTCATTGAAAGCACGCACGCCCCACATCTCTTATTGGTTGATATGTCAAGAAACAAGAAAGAGGTGGGAGTTAATGCACCGCGCCTAAGTGTTTTGGGATTATTTGGTTTTCGTAAGGTGACTTATACACCTAGATGAAGGGAGTACGGGAGCAGCTGCATGTGCATGGCCCCGATGCTGATGTTGGCATGGAGAAGGTGCTACTTGCTGGCTGCGCAACGTACTACATGGGTTAGGCAGGCACCTGTCGCCACACCCGGAGTACGAGCTGGAAAGGAAAGGGTCTTGCATGAGTGTATAGATTCATGCAGGAAATTATTTCCTGGAAATACGACCTTTGTTTACCTTTTTTTGAGGCTATAGATTGAAGGAATATGCCCTAGAGGAAATAATAAAGTTGTTATTTTTTATTTCCTTATATCATGATAAATTTTTATTATTCATGCTAGAATTGTATTAACCGGAAACTGATACATGTGTGGATACATAGACAAAACACCGTGTCCCCAGTAAGCCTCTACTAGACTAGCTCGTTAATCTAAGATGGTTAAGTTTCCTAACCATGGACATGTGTTGTTAGTTGATGAACGGGATCACATCATTAGGAGAATGATGTGATGGACAAGACCCATCCGTTAGCTTAGCATAATGATCGTTAAGTTTTATTGCTATTGCTTTCTTCCTGTCATATACATATTCCTTTGACTATGAGATTATGCAACTCCCGGATACCGGAGGAATACCTTGTGTGCTATCAAACATCACAACGTAACTGGGTGATTATAAAGATGCTCTACATGTATCTCCGAAGGTGTTTGTTGGGTTGGCATAGATCAAGATTAGGATTTGTCACTCCGAGTATCGGAGAGGTATCTCTGGGCCCTCTCGGTAATACACATCATGATAAGCCTTGCAAGCAATGTGACTAATGAGTTAGTTATGGGATGATTTATTATGGAATGATTAAAGAGACTTGTTGGTAACGATATTAAACTAGGTATGAAGATACCGACGATCGGATCTCGGGGAAGTAACATACCGATGACAAAGGGAATAACGTATGTTGTTACGGTACGACCGATAAAGATCTTCATAGAACATGTGGGAACCAATGTGGGCATCCAGGTTCTGCTGTTGGTTATTGACCAAAGAGGTGTCTCGGTCATGTCTACATAGTTCTTGAACCCATAGGGTCCGCACGCTTAATGTTCGATGACAATTTTTGAATTATATGAGTTATGTGATTTGGTGACCGAATATTGTATGATGTCCCGGATGAGATCACGGACATGACGAGTTGTCTTGAAATGGTTGAGAGGTAAAGATTCATATATTGGACGATGATATCTGAACACCGAAAGTGTTCCGGAGGTACCGGGTACATATCAGGTCACCGGAAGGGGTTCCGGGCATCCCCTCTGTAACTACATGGGCCTAATGGGCCAAGAAGGGGACAGACCATCCCCTAGGGGGCTGGTGCTCCCCATGTAGGCCGAAATAAGGGGAAGGAAAGAGGGTAAGAGAGAAAGGAAGGGGAGCAATTCGGCCTCCCCCTTCCTTCTCTCCTCCCTCCTCCTTCCTTCCCCCTCCGGATGAATATGGAAGGGGGGAGGCCGAATTGGGAGGCACCCAAGTAGGATTCCTCCTACTTGGGGTGGCCCCTTGTCTGCATCTCCTCTCCTCTAACCTATATATATATGAGGGGGGAGGGCACCACTAGAACACAGATAAACAGTTGTTAGCCGTGTGCGGCGCCCCCTGCACAGTTTACGACTCCGGTCATATTCACGTAGTGCTTAGGCGACGCCCTGCACGGATCACTTCACCATCACCATCACCACACCATCGTGCTGACAGAATTCTCCCTTGACACTTTCTAGATCAAGAGTTCGAGGGACGTCATCGAGCTGAACATGTGCAGAACTCGGAGGTGTTGTACGTTCGATGCTTGATCGGTCGGAACGAGAAGAAGTTCGACTACATCAACCACATTGTCAAACTCTTCCGCTTTCAGCCTACGAGGGTACGTAGACACACTCTCCCACTCTTATTTCTATGCATCTCCTAAATAGATCTTGCGTGAGCCTAGGATTTTTTTTGAAATTGCATGTGATACGTCTCCAACGTATCTATAATTTTTGATTGTTCGATGCTATTATATTATCTGTTTTGGATGTTTAATAGGCTTTAATATACCTTTTTATATTATTTTTGGGACTAACCTACTAACCAAAGGCCCAATGCAAATTGCTATTTTTTTTGCCTATTTCAGTGTTTCGCAGAAAAGGAATATCAAATGGAATCCAAACGGAATGAAACCTTCGGGAGAGTTATTTTTGGAACAAACGTAATCCAGGAGACTTGGAGTGGACGTCAAGAAAGAAGCGAGGAGGCCACGAGGTAGGAGGGCGCGCTCTAGGGGGGTGGGCGTGCCCCCCACCCTTGTGGGCCCCTTGCAGCTCCACCTACCTACTTCTTCCTCTTATATATACCATATACCCTGAAAACATCCAGGAGCACCACAAAACCCTATTTCCACCGCCGCAACCTTCTGTACCCGTGAGATCCCAGCTTGGGGCCTTTTCCGGCGCTCCGCCGGAGGGGGAATCGATCACAGAGGGCTTCTACATCAACATCATAGCCTCTCAAATGATGTGTGAGTAGTTTACCTCAGACCTTTGGGTCCATAGTCATTATCTAGATGGCTTCTTCTCTCTCTTTGGATCTCAATATAAAGTTCTCCTCAATTCTCTTGGAGATCTATTCGATGTAATTCATTTTGCGGTGTGTTTGTCGAGATCCGATGAATTGTGGGTTTATGATCAAGATTATCTATGAACAATATTTGATTCTTCTCTGAATTCTTTTATGCATGATTTAATATCTTTGCAAGTCTCTTCGAATTATCAGTTTGGTTTGGCCTACTAGATTGATCTTTCTTGCAATGGGAGAAGTGCTTAGCTTTGGGTTCAATCTTGTGGTGTCCTTTCCAAGTGACAGTAGGGGCAGCAAGGCACATATTGTATTGTTGCCATCGAGGATAAAAAGATGGGGTTTATATCATATTGCTTGAGTTTATCCCTCTACATCATGTCATCTTGCCTAATGCGTTTCTCTATTCTTATGAACTTAATACTCTAGATGCATGCTGGATAGCGGTCGATGTGTGGAGTAATAGTAGTAGATGCAGAATCCTTTCAGTCTACTTGTCACGGACGTGATGCCTATATACATGATCATGCCTAGATATTCTCATAACTATGCTCTTTTCTATCAATTGCTCGACATTAATTTGTTCACCCACCGTAGAATTTGCTATCTTGAGAGAAGCCACTAGTGAAACCTATGGCCCCCGGGTCTATCTTCCATCATATTATTTTCATATCTACTTGCTATTTCTATCATAGTTTATTTTGCAATCATTATTTTCCAATCTATACAACAAATATACCAAAAATATTTATCTTATTATCTCTATCAGATCTCACTTTCGTAAGTGACCATGAAGGGATTGACAACCCCTTTATCGCGTTGGTTGCGAGGTTCTTGTTTGTTTGTGCACATACTAGGCGACTTGTGTGCTACCTCCTACTGGATTGATACCTTGGTTCTCAAAACTGAGGGAAATAGTTATGCTACTTTGCTACATCACCCTTTCCTCTTCAAGGGAAAACCAATGCATGCTCAAGAGGTAGTGATGAAGCTATGTACCTAGGGTAAGGTCATAGGCCTGACCTATACACCCTCCCCTAGGACATCGCCCTAAAGTCAGAAGTATTCAAGGGATACCATCATCCACTCGACCAGAAAACGTTCCACTCGGAAGACTCTATGTCACTCGACCATGGCAGTGATCACTCGACAGACAGAAAATCGAAAGCCACTCTGAAAAGCAACGGTCGGGCGTTTACTCTGTAGACTTAGTGGTCATTTATGTCACTTTATTACTAGCATTACCAGAAACGCCCCATCTTTATGTACCTTAAACCCTTTGTAACTGAGGGCGGGAGGGGTCTGGCGAACTCTATATAAGCCACCCCCTCCTCAGGGACAAGGGTTCACACCCCCTGTAACACCACACACATATAATCCAGTTGACCGCCTCCGGGCACCGAGACACAGGGCTATTACTTCCACCGTGAAGGGCCTGAACTCGTAAATCTTGTGTGTACAACTTCACCATAGCTGAGATCTTGCCTCCTCATACCTACCCCTCATTCTACTGTCGGTCTTAGAACCACGACAGTTGGCGCGCACCTTGGGGCAGGTGTCTTAGCGACTTTTTGGTGAAGTTGTGATTTTTCCGATTCACATCATTATGGTTTCCGGCGGTGGATTGGCTGAGGGCCGCGAGATCCGTCACGGCACGCTCGTCTTGGTTGCCGATGACCCCGCCTGGCTTCAGGAAGCTCCCCTTGACGTCGAGGCGCTCCCCGTCCACGAGGCGACGCACTTTCGCGCATGCGCTCGCGACATCCTTCTCCAGCAGCCGTTGACCCAATATCGGTCGGTTCTCGTGGTGTCTTCGCTCCCCGCTGTTCGCCGGCGCAAGCGATCCGGTCGGTCGCAGCTTCAGCGGTGGGTGAAACACGCGGTGGCCCGCCAGTCGGCCACCCGACAAGTCGCGGCAATCGAGCCCGACGAAACTCTCTACGGCCTGTTCGACCTATTGACTGGCTCCGTCAAGACCACATCCTAATGCGACAACAGCGATCCTGCAGCTGAAGTCTTGATGGTCGACGGGCCATATAGTCCTCCTGGCTTCCGCCGCGATGACGGCGGCGATGGTGGCGGCGATCCGTCACGCGCTCACGAGGAATACCGCCCCAAGCCTCTTTCTTTGCAGTAGAGGGAAGAGATTCGCCACCGCAACATGGATGCACTTCACACGCCCATCATTGGGGAAACCTCCGAGGCCCGGGCCTTGGAGGAGGCACGCCTGGCCAACTTGGCTGAGCGCACTCCACTGGAGAACCTTCAGCATGCACTCGACGAGCGTGCACGGCAACGGATCCCTGAGTCCAGTCGACAACAACTTTTTCCGCCTCAACCTCAGGTATACCGCTCTTTGATTCAAAATCTCACAGCTGCAGCCCATACAGCCGAGTCAATCCAGCCTTCCCAGTCGGAGGCTGGCAGAGGTTCGATGCAGATTTGGGCCTTACTCCGAGCAGCGGGAGAGCAGAACACAGCAGTGTCTCAGTCGTGGAATAGGATTCATAGCAGATCTGTGATGGCAGATACAGTTCAGTCGGCCCACAGCCCAAGATCGCCCCGCGGCGTGAGGGACGTGGTTACCGGAAGGATCAGTACAGAAACCATGAGCAATATGACCACCGACTCGGTCTTGATGACTGTCGTCGAGTGCCCACACCTCCTCCGAGGAGTGGATCATATGTGCCTCGGCAATATGATGACATACACCCTCACAGTGGTGAGAGAAGAATACCAGCCGACCCAAGGGAGCCAGGCTTTGATGCGAGATCTATTCTCGTTCAAGGTCTAGTTGATAGGAGCAGAGCACACAGGGAGGGCCTTGATAGAGATCACCCGACTGGCAGCAGAGTTCATGTTTCAGGCCCAGAGTGTTTCAGTAGAGCCATCAGAGCCGCAGTGATTCCTCCCAACTTCAGGTTGGTGACTGGAGTCAGCAAGTTCACTGGTGAGTCTAAGCCTGACACTTAGCTTGAAGATTACCGAGTGGCTGTACAGATCGGTGGTGGCAATGATGAAGTGGCCATGAAGGATCTTCCTCTGATGTTAGAAGGCTCAGCAAGAGCATGGTTGACTCAGTTAGCGCCAGGCAGTATATTCAGTTGGGAAGAACTTGCCCGAGTGTTTGTTAAAACTTTTGAGGGTACTTGCAAGCGGCCAGCGGGGTTAACGGAATTGCAGCATTGCGTGCAAAAACCGAGTGAGACTCTGAGAGATTACATTCAGAGGTGGACCACTTTGCATCACACAGTGGAAAATGTATCCCACCATCAAGCATTTTGCGCCTTCAAGGAAGGCGTTAAAAATCAGGAGCTAGTCCTGAAATTCAGTCGGATAGGGGATATGTCTCTAACTCGGATGATGGAAATAGCCACTCGGTATGCTAACGGAGAAGAGGAGGATCGGCTCCGCAGTGGGAAGAGCAAACCAGTCAGTTAAGACACCGGTGGAGGCAATTCCAATCAGAAAGAAAAGCGTAAAGCTGAACCTGCAGGACCTGGTGAAACTACAGCAGTGATTCAAGGAAAGTTTAAAGGGAAACCTAAGGGGCCCTGGACCCCTAAGAAAGTAAAAGATGCAGCTGGTAACGAAGTGATGGATTTGCCAGGTCACATTCACACCAAGAAAGACGAAGAAGGCAATCTGATTTATCGTAAGCATACCACTCGACAGTGTCGGGTTCTGATCGAGCAATTCCGAGAGAAACAACCTAATGAGAAGGAAAAAGAATCTGACAAGGATGAAGACAAAGAGGAAGATGATGGTTTTCCCAATGTCAATTCCACCCTAATGATTTTTGCTGACGTTGAGAGCAAAAGTCGAGTGAAAGTGATCAACAGAGAAGTGAATATGGTTGCTCCAGCAACGACAACATACCTGAAGTGGTCACAAACAGCTATCAAATTCGACCAGTCTGACCACCCTGCTCGCATAGCCACTCCAGGGAGGCAAGCGTTGGTGGTCGACCCAGTTGTTGGAGGTACACGATTGACAAAAGTGTTGATGGATGGTGGTAGTGGTCTGAATATTCTTTACGCTGAATTCTTAAAAGGGATGGGCATTCGGATGTCCAAACTTAGTGAGATCAACATGAGCTTTCACGGCATCATCCCTGGCAAGAAGGCTGAATCACTCGACCAGATAGCCTTGGACGTGGTTTTCGGTGATTCAAAGAATTACCGTAAGGAAAAGTTGACATTTGAGGTAGTGGATTTCCAGAGTGCTTATCAAGCTATTCTAGGGAGGCCTGCATACCCGCGTTTTATGGCTCGACCATGTTACGTATATCTCAAGCTGAAAATGCCTAGTCCCAGAGGAGTGATCACGGTCACTGGCAATCAGCAGAAGGCAGAGGAATGCTTCCAGAAGGGTTCTAAAATTGCCGATGCACAAATGGCAGCAATTGAAATGCAAGAATATCATAAAAATGTAGATCCGAGTGATTTGCTGCGAGCCAAGAAGGCTGCCATAGATTCTGCATTTTAGTCGTCCGGAGAAACAAAACCGATTCATATTCACCCGACCGATCCTAATGCTGCCCCTACTCATATCTCAACATCACTCGACAGCAAATAGGAAGAAGCGCTCATCCAGTTCCTCCGTGAGAACTGGGACATCTTTGCATGGAAACCTTCTGACATGCCAGGTGTACCCAGGGGACTAGTTGAGCATCGTTTGCGAGTCGACCCGAAAGTGAAGCCAGGCAAGGAACATCTTAGGCGGTCTGCCGTACAGAAGAGAAAAGCAATTGGCGAGGAAGTGGCTCGGCTCCTAGCAACTGAGTTCATCCGAGAGATTTACCACTCTGAGTGGCTCGCCAATGTTGTAATGGTCCCCAAGAAGGACGATTCACTTCATATGTGCATTGACTTCAAGCATATCAATCAGGCCTGCCCGAAAGATCATTTTCCTCTCCTCCGTATCGACCAAATCGTTGACTCGACTACGGGGTCTGAGCGTTTGTCTTTTCTAGACGCATATTCCGGGTATCATCAGATCCGACTGTATGGACCCGATGAGATAAAAACAGCTTTCATCACTCCATTCGAGTGCTTTTGTTATGTCACCATGCCATTCGGTCTCAAGAACGCTGGTGCCACATTTATGAGGATGATTCAGAAGTGCCTGCTCACTCAAATCAGTCAAAATGTGGAAGCATATATGGATGACATTGTGGTCAAGTCACGTAAAGGTTCCGACCTGCTGGCTGACCTCGCTGAAACCTTTGCCAACCTCAGAAGGTATGATATCAAGCTTAATCCGTTGAAATGCACATTCGGAGTTCCAGGAGGAAAGTTACTCGGTTTCCTTGTTTCCGAACGAGGGACCCATGCCAACCTAAAGAAAGTTGGAGCCATACTCCGGATGAAACGCCCTGTGCGTGTGCATGACGTCCAGAAGCTTATCAGTTGTTTGGCCGCCTTGAGTCGATTCATCTCTCGCCTCGGTGAAAAGGCATTGCCTCTTTACTGACTGATGAAGAAATCTGATAAGTTTGAGTGGACTCCTGAAGCTGATGCAACATTTGCAGAACTCAAAACCCTGCTTTCCACCCAGCCGGTGCTTGCTGCTCCAATCAGCAAAGAGCCTTTACTGCTTTATATTGCAGCCATTGGACAAGTTGTTAGTACAGTACTTACGGTCGAGCGGGAAGAAGAAGGAAAAACCTATAAAGTTCAGCGCCCAGTGTATTATATTTCTGAAGTCTTGAATCCATCCAAGCAAAGATATCCCCACTATCAGAAGGTTGTCTACGGGATTTACATGACCATGAAGAAGGTTGCACATTATTTCTCTGATCACTCAATTACAGTCGTCAGCGAGGCACCTTTGTCAGAATTTCTGAACAACAGAGATGCAACTGGTCGAGTGGCAAAGTGGGCGATTGAACTCCTTCCCTTGGATATCAAGTTTGAGAAAAAGAAAGCTATCAAGTCCCAGGCAATAGCAGATTTCCTCGCCGAGTGGGTCGAGCAGCAACAACAGACTCAGATTCACTCGGAGTATTGGACCATGTTCTTTGATGGATCCAAGATGTTGAACGGTTCTGCTGCCGAGGTGGTATTAGTATCCCATCGAGGAGACAGACTCAGCTATGTTCTTCAGATCCATTTTGATTCCTCCAACAACGAAGCTGAATATGAAGCACTTCTGTATGGGTTGCGTATGACCATTTCACTCGGCGTCCGTCGCCTAATCTTCTACGGCGACTCAGATTTGGTGGTTAATCAAGTAATGAAGGAGTGGGACATCAAAAGCCCGGCTATGACTGGTTATTGTAATGCTGTGAGAAAGTTAGAGAAGAAGTTTGAGGGGTTAGAGCTCCATCATATACCCCGACTGAAAAATCAAGCAGCTTATGATTTGGCAAAGATAGGCTCCAAGCATGAGCCTATTCCCAGTAATGTGTTCTTGGAGCATATTCACACGCCGTCTGTCCAAGAGGATCCCTTGACAGAGGATCCCCCACAACCTAAGAGTCCTACTGATCTGACTGAAGTTGAAGTCCCAGCCGTGGTTGACTTGGTCATGGAAGTTTTGGTCGTCATACCCGATTGGACAGTGCCGTACATCGCGTATATTCTCAGGAAAGAGCATCTAAAGGATGAAGAAGAGGCCCGTCAGATTGTTCGTCGATCTAAAGCTTTCAGAGTAGTGGGTGGACAGGTTTACAGAGAAAGTGTTACCGGAGTTGCTCAGAAGTGCATAACACCAGAAGAAGGTTGAGTGATCCTCAACGACATCCACTCGGGGACATTATGGCCAAAGCATACCGAGCGAGACTTTATTGGCCTCTCAGACCATTGTGGCTAAAGCATACCGAGCGAGACTTTATTGGCCACAAGCGAATGAAATGGCAAAATACATAGTTGACAGATGTGAAGGTTGCCGGTTCTACTCCAACATGTCTCACAAGCCTACATTAGCCCTGAAGACCATTCCACTCATCTGGCCCTTTGCTGTTTGGGGATTAGATATGGTTGGACCTCTGAGGACTGGCAGAAGTGGCTTCACCCACGTACTCGTAGCAGTCGACAAGTTCACCAAATGGATTGAAGCCAAGCCTATCAAAAACCTCGAAGCAAGTACTGCTGCCAGCTTCATCAGAGAGTTGACATTCAGATATGGTGTCCTGCATAGCATCATCATAGATAATGGGTCAAACTTCGATTCTGATGAGTTCGAAGCCTTTTTGGGCTTCCCAAGGCACTCGGGTCGACTATGCTTTAGTCTCCCATCCCCAGTCGAATCGGCAAGCTGAAAGAGCAAACGGGTTGATTCTCAAAGGACTGAAACCCCGATTGATCCGTGACCTCAAGCATGCAGTGGGTGCCTGGGTTGATGAATGTCCATCAGTACTTTGAGGATTGAGGACAACTCCTAATCGGTCGACTGGCCGAACTCCATTCTTCTTAGTCTATGGGGCTGAAGCTGTGCTTCCGAGTGACTTACTTCATAACACCCCGCGAGTGGAACTCTGCTCAGAAGCCGAAGCAGAACATGCCCGTGAGGATGCTGTCGACCTTCTGGAAGAAGAAAGAGAGATGGCGCTGATCCGGTTGACCATTTATCAGCAAGACCTGCGTCAATTCCACGCCAGAAACATGAGAGGTCGAGAATTTCAAGAGGGAGACCTAGTTCTTCGAGTGGATCAGCAGAAACCACACAAGCTCACTCCTTCTTGGGGAGGCCCCTTCATCATCACCAAAGTACTTCACAACGGGGCTTATCGCCTCTACAATGTGGAGCACAATAAAGACGAGCCACACGCTTGGAATGCGGAGCTGCTCCACCCCTTTTATACTTAAGCATTCGGATTGTCGTGATGTAATAAGAAATACATTCTAGTTCGATTATCAAAGACACGGTTTCACAAATGATTCTTGTTCCTTTTTAAGAGTTCTAAATCCCCCAGTGGGTGTCTTAGCTGCGAATATGCTTCGCCTGAGTTTCAAAAAATCAAATCCTACCGAGTGATGAGAAAGTCTCTCACTCGGAGGCTTAGCTGCGAATCTGTTTCGCCTAAGTTTAAGACATCCTACCGAGTGGTGAGGAAGTCTCTCACTCGGGGGCTTAGCTACAGTCCAGTACTCGCCTAAGTTTAAGAAATCCTACCGAGTGGTGAGCAAGTCTCTCACTCGGGGGCTTAGTTACAGTCCAGTACTCGCCTAAGTTCAAGAAATCCTACCGAGTGGAGAGCAACCCTCCCACTCAGAGGCTTAGCTGCAGTCCGGTACTCGCCTAAGTTTAAGAAATCCTACCAAG
>NC_057806.1:213134077-213182794 GCF_018294505.1 Triticum aestivum
CGAATACTCGCTTAAGTTTGGAAAATCCTACCGAGTGGTGAGTAACCCTCCCACTCGAGGGCTCAGCTGCAGTCCAGTACTCGCCTAAGTTTAAAAAATCCTACCGAGTGAAGAGCAACCCTCCCACTCGGAGGCTTAGCTTCAGTCCAGTACTCGCCTAAGTTTGAAAAATCCTACCAAGTGGTGAGCAACCCTCCAACTCGGGGGCTTAGCTGCAGTCCAGTACTCGCCTAAGTTTTAAGACTCGCTCCATCCTTACCCGTAAGGGCGGCGAGGTGCAGGTCGACCACAATCTGTCCTCGGAGCTTTGACACAAATACAACGTCCGCTCCATCCTTACCCATAAGAGCGACACGGTGCAGGTCGACCACAGTGTGACGCCCCGTGACCGATGTGCCAGGTGTGTTCCAGTTATTCGCCGACGTTTCCATGTCATTTGCTTGCGTGTTTCATCTCCTCATGTCATCATGTGCATTGCATCATCATGTTTTCCAAACATGCATCCGTCCCGGCCTCCTCGTTCTCTCCGTTGTCCGTTCTGAGCCCAGACACACTTGCACGCGCCCGCGGCATGTCCGAAATAGTATTTTATAAGTGGCTAGAAAATGTTCTCAGAATGGGATGAGAGTTAACGTGTGGTCTTATTATAGTGTAGATAGACCGCCTGTCAAGTTTCATCACATTCGGAGTCCGTTTGACGCCCCAACGGATAACTATAGCGGCATTATAGCCGGTCTAATGTCGGACGTTTTCGGTCTCCGGAAGCAGTCGCCGGGGCTATCTCTCTTCTCTTCTCTCAGCTCGAGACCGTCTATACAGTCCACTACTCACCGCCAGGCCCTACCTAACCTCTCTCGTCAGCCCGCGACCCTCCTCGCGCGCGCGCCCGAAAGCTGTCCCGGACCCGACCCGAACAGTTGTCACCGTTGGACTCAGAACATCCCCAAATATCTACAAAACGTCTCCGTTTTGTTAATTGGACTTCGTAGCATATTTTTTTTCGACCGCCCGATTACGATCAGACGGACTAAACCCACTCTCTTTATCCTATATATGGACCAAACCCACCCAAATCAGACCAAACCCTATTTTCTAGGGATCCTCCCTGTCCAATTCCCGCCGCCAGCATCTCCTACCTCGGGATCCATCTCCACCCAATCCAACCTCCGCCTCCTTTTCCGTGCCCGACCAACCTCCTCTGGCCGCAGCCCCGCGTCTCCACGCTCATGCCCGAGCAGGAGCTCCTCGAGACGGAGCTCATCCACAGCAGGTCCCTTGCCTCCCTCGATCCACCTCGTCCCCGAGCCCGAGATCCACTCCTCCAACGCGCTCGGCCTCTACCATCTTCCTCGCGAGGACTCGCTCCAGCTTCCTCTGCCGCGTCAAGAACGACGACTACAACTTGAACCCAGTCATCATCGTCGACCAGGCAGTCCACATCCGACACCCCCTTCTTCTCCTTCCCATTTTCCTCCCTGCGTTTCCCCTCTCTCATCTCTCTCTGTTCTCCCTTTCTCTGTCGATAGGAGCACCCCGCGCCATGGCCTCGCTGAGCGCCGCCGCGCCCAAGCTCCTCTGTCCGTGCTGCCGATTGCCCGATCCAACGCCAGCGGACCGGATCCACCCGTCTGCGTGTTCCTAGCGCTGCCGGAGCCCCAAGTTTTCCCTCGTCGCCGTCCTGCTCAAGCCCCTGCTGCAACTGTCCATCGCCTGAAGCCTTCGACCTCCGCCTCGCCAAGTCGAGCCGGCCGGCCTCAGCGCCTACCCACCAGATCCGGCCTCCCCCTCGCCTTCTCCGCCATGCCCTCGCCTTGCCGGAGTTCCAGCCAGCGCACCTCTAGGGCCTTGCCTGGCCGCGGCTCCCGCTGAACCTCCCCGCTGGCATTTTTCTTCAGAGACGAGCAGTGTAGCTCGCCCGATGCCTATTGACGTGTCGCCCTTTCGTGTGGGCTGCCACATCACCTGCAGGCCTCCCAGCGCTCCAGGCCATCTGAGATCCAGCAAGGCCCAGCTCCCTTGGCCCATGGTGAGGCGCCCCCAGCAGCGCGTCGTTTGTTTTTTTCTTCTACTCAGTTGGCCCAACTTGCACCAGATTTGGCCCATAGATGTTTTTTTAGTTATGTGAATTTACCAATTTTCCTTCACATGCATAATTACATAATATGCCATCATTTTAAAAATGCTCACACCTAAATAACCGTGCATCGGTTTTAAACAAACTTAACATGGAAGTTGCTTAGATTTTAGTCTAGTTTCATAATATGCAACTTTCATGCATGTTTGAAATGTTTAAAATGCTGTTTGCTTAAATTTGCTCCTATCCCATGTTAAAATGCTTTACTTCATAACTAATTAACCGTAGCTCCGAATTAAATAAATTATATATGTAAATGGGGTAGAAAAATGCCTAGATTAACATGGTGGCTTTACTTTGCATGTTTAACAACTCTAAAGTTGTGTTTAGGGAAGAATAGTACCAAACCTAATAAATGCATATGAGGATTTTCCGGAAGTGTTGTTCGTTGTTTTCGGTCCCATTTAAACTTGACTAGATAGGTAGTTTTACTTTGCTTCACCCTCTTGCCATGCTAACAACATTTAATCTTGTTGGGTACATAAACGAGATCGAACTAAGTAACCCGAATGTGGTGTTCCGTCAATATGCATCCCGTTTCATATTGAGCTCCACTTAATTTGTAGGATTGTTTGTGCATTTTGCCATGCCATGCCTCTTTAAACCGGACATGCATCATACTTGATTGTGCATCATGTCATGATTATGTGATGGTTGTTTACTATTTTGTGAGCTTCTTTCCGGTGTTGCTTCTTCGGGTTGGTTCCGATAACGTCGTGTTGTGAGGACCCGTTCGACTACGTCCGTTTGTCTTCTTCATGGACTCGTTCTTCTTCCTTGCGGGTTTTCAGGCAAGATGATCATACCCTCGAAATCACTTCTATCTTTGCTTTGCTAGATGCTCGCTCTTTTGCTATGCCTATGCTACGATGCCTACCACTTGCCTATCATGCCTCCCAAATTGCCATGTCAAACCTCTAACCCACCATGTCCTAGCAAATCGTTGATTGTCTATGTTACCGCTTTGCTCGCCCCTCTTATAGCGTTGCTAGTTGCAGGTGAAGATTGGAGATCGTTCCTTGTTGGAACATTGTTTATTGTCTGTATATCACTATATTATCTTGTTATCTTAATACATCTATATACTTGGTAAAGGGTGGAAGGCTCGGCCTTTTTTCCTAGTGTTTTGTTCTACTCTTGCCGCCCTAGTTTCCGTCATATCGGTGTTATGTTCCCGGATTTTGCGTTCCTTACGCGGTTGAGTAATAATGGGAACCCCTTGACAAATCGCCTTGAATAAAACTCTTCCAGCAATGCCCAACCTTGGTTTTACCATTTGCCACCTAGCCTCTTTTTCCCTTGGGTTTCCGGAGCCCAAGGGTCATCTTATTTAAACCCCCCCGGGCCAGTGCTCCTCTGAGTGTTGGTCCAAACTAGAGCCCTGTGCAGCGCCCCCTTGGGGAAACTCGAGGTTTGGTTTTAGCTGTACGGATTGCTCATCTGAGTGTGCCCTGGGAACGAGATATGTGCAGCTCCTATCGGGATTTGTCGGCACATTCGGGCGGTGTTGCTGGATTTGTTTTAACTTGTCAAAGTTGTCTTGTAGAACCGGGATGCCGAGTCTGATCGGAATGTCTCGGGAGAAGGTATATCCTTGGTTGACCGTGAGAGCTTGTCATGGGCTAAGTTGGGACTCCCCTGCAGGGATTTGAACTTTCGAAAGCCGTGCCTGCGGTTATGGGCAGATGGGAATTTGTTAATGTCCGGTTGTAGATAACTTGAACCTTAACTTAATTAAAATGAATCAACTGTGTGTGTTACCTGATGGTCTCTTCTCGGCGGAGTCCGAGAAGTGAACACGGTGTTGGAGTAATGTTTGCTGTAGGTTGTTCTCTAGTTCTTCGTTCGTACTTTGCCTTCTCTTCTCGCTCTCATTTGCGAACAGGTTAGCCACCATATATGCTAGTCGCTTGCTGCAGCTCCACATATTACCTTACCTTACCTATAAGCTTAAATAGTCTTGATCGCGAGGGTGCGATATTGTTGAGTCCTCGTGGCTCACAGATTACTTCCAAACCAGATGCAGGGCCCGATGACTCCGTTCCAGATGATGCGCTTGAGCTCAAGTGGGAGTTCGATGAAGACTCACGCCGTTACTATGTGTCTTTCCCTGATGATCAGTAGTGGTGCCTAGTTGGGGCGATCGGGACCATGTCGCTTGTTGGGGTTGATCTTTTATTTTGGTACCGTAGTCGGACCATGAGTGATTGGATGATGTAATGCTATTTATGTACTTTGTTTGACGTGGCGAGTGTAAGCCAACTATGTACCTTTCCCTTTATTATCTATTTACATGGGTTGTTGTGAAGATTACCTTACTTGCGACATTGCTTTCAATGCGGTTATGCCTCTAAGTCGTGCTTCGACATGTAGGAGATATAGCCGCATCGAGGGCATTACAAGTTGGTAATCAGAGCCTTCCCCGACCTTAGGACCCCCCACTGCTTGATCGTATTAGCAGCCGTTGTTGAGTCTTGAAAAATGTTTTGAGTCATTTAGGAATCATATATCGGTGAGTTTAGGAATTCTTTTTACTCCCCAGTCCCTTCATCGCTCTGGTAAGGCATCCTGACGTAGAGTTTTGACTCTCCTCTTCTCAAATTTCACTAATTTTTTTTAGGATCACGCGGGTATCTTGGAATCGTTTCGATGGTTTTGTGACGAGAACATTGTTCTTGGTGCCTCCTGTCATTTAGGGGTTGTGGCAGTGTCCCAAGGAGTTGAGCTCCGAGGTGTTGTCATCACAATTTTATCATTGCAGTTCTGGAATACCTGAGTTTAGTTCGCCGACATCGAAAATCTCTTTTATGCAGTTGTTGGTGAGATAACCTCGACGCCACCCAGTACTGGGGCGGGAGTTCGGGAGTATTGCCATAACTTGTATAACAGATGCTTTTCGAAGGTTGAGGTAGACGATTTCCGAAGGTTTCTTTGTTATGTGTTGAAGGATGGATACAGCTGGATGTAGGATTTGCTAGTTTTGGGTGAGATATTATGCTTCCCCTGTATCACCAACACCTGATTGCATAACCGGAAAATTTGGGAGTTTATAAGTGCGAATTCAAGTAGCTCTTAGGATATCTTTCCGACAGATGTATGATATGAAATTGGGGTTCGACGTCTAGTGGTCCGCCTATTCACGGTTGGCTTTACAGTGGTCTCGTTGTGTCTTAAAGAGTCCTTGGCTATGCCGACTCGAGGACGCTTCGTATGTCATGTGCACTGCCTTGTACATGATGGTGTTGTACGATCGAGCCCGTGTAGGCCCCACCACAAAAACTTCGGATGAAATCTCTATCATATGTTTGTACCAGCTTATTCTGCAAGCCAATCCTTTGTTTTGTTTTGAGTTGTGGTATTCGAGTTGCTTCGAAGTCAAATGTTGATTCCATACCTTTTCTAAACGGTGTTCTCATGTTCCTATGTGAATACTAATCCTTCATAATAATCGAGATTGTCATGTGAATCCTTTTTCACCAGCGTGTTTCTCTTCAAGTGGATACAATCATTTCAACATCAGTAAGATCAATTATCAGTTCTTCTCAACGGTGTTTGTTTCATCCGTCTCCAAGTTGCCTTTGTTTTTCCCGCCCACCCACCCTTTTTCTTCAAGGACTCGTATTTCTTATTCAAGTATCCTTTTATTAATGTAAAGCTTCTCCATTCTTTTTTCGTCAATATCCTTATCCGGTGATTCTCAAGAAGATGCTAACGAAGCTTCAAGTTCGTCTCTCGTCACTCATTTTCTTCTCCGGTGGATTTAATTCAAGCTTTGGTATTGAGCATACTCCTTTTCTTTTTGCCCAATGCCTATTTATGCCGGTGCACCTCTTAATCTTCCCCTTTTGCTATTCTTTTGTTCCGGAGTGCTAAAGGTATCTCAGAAGATTCGTGTTTCCACTCTTAATCAGTTCAAGCTATTTTGAGGATATTATCTCATTCAAGCCTTTTAATTCAACCGGTGCAATCTCTCCTTTAATCATTTCAACGGTGTTTCTCTTGAGTGGGCCCTAACCCACAGGTCTTTTTCCAGGATCTTACCTGACTCTTCTTATTTTCCGGGAGCTATCCAAATTTCTTTTTGAAGTGTGACGTAAGAATGATTCATCATCAGTCATATGTATTTCTCTAAGATCTGTCGAATTCTTTTCATCATTGGATCAACCTCTTCGTTTTGATTCTTCCGGAGTGTCTAAATAATTCATGGTGCTGTTTCTCGTCGTCATTCTCGGAATTTTGAAGACCGAAGAAGAGTTTCTCTTTAATCTTGGTCCATTATCTTCAAGATTCATGGTGCTAGCCTTATGCCGTCCTCTCATAATTGTTTTCGTTCGTGATAATTCTTTTCACCCATCCGGAGCAATTCAGGAGTCTTTTCAGTTTGATTTTTCGGAGCCCATCATCTCATAATTATTCATTCCAGCTTTCAGCTCTTGTTCTCCAAATCATACCGGTGCATCATTCAAGTATTCTCTTATTAGCTCGTGATCTCTTCGTTTCAGTGGTATCTAAATCCCCTCAAGTATCCTCACTCGTTCTCTAATTCTTACCGGTGATTCATCCCTTTACATCGTTCTTTTCCAATTCTTACGGTGGCTATTCAGGATTTTTCTTCCTTGCTATCATATATATCTATTTGTTGTCAATCCTAACGGTGGTTCGTTCAAGATTTTGCTTCCTTTATTTTTTGTCTCAATTCATCCGTTATGTCATCCTACTGGCGGATCATCGAAGACATTCTCAAGTTGCGCTATATCTATTCTAATCCTTTCTTCAAGAATAAGTACTATGCCATATCCGTTTGCTCGTCATCAATTTAATTGGTGAAGGATACACATAACTTAATTCTTATTCTTGTTCATCCAAGTGATTAATTCCTTATTCCAGAGTGGTTCATCATACATATTCTTGGTTTCAAGTGCTCATCTTTCTTTCCCGGAGTTCCAAGCTCTTGCAATTATGTTATCACGGAGATCTATCTAAATCTTTACAAGGTTCCACCTTGTGTTTTCAACTACCCTTTCTTTCCGTTTGATCATTCTTTTGTTTAACGGAGTTCTTCATGGAGGTTCTACATGATGGTTCTTCAAGGATTTAACTCCTTCTCGAAGTGTTCATCGAGATTCTTTTCAGAGGAGCTCAAGCATTCTTCATCTTTCAACCCAGAGTGCAATTCTTTCACGCATATCTTTTGAGGTGGTGTTATGTCATTCTTGATAATTTGAGTTCATGTCTCATGATTCACATGTTGTTAAGAATGAGGTATTTTAAGTCCATCAACCTCTTCATTGGAATTATCTGGGGTTATATTCACCTAAAGCTTTCCCTAAGGATTAACGCTATTAATGGTGATAATATACCCAAGTTCTTCGTTTATTCTCCCGGTGAAATAAGTTTCTCGTCTCCTTCTTGTTCTTATCAATCCAATCAATTCTTTTTCCGTGAGTGGCAGGTTGTCACCTCATAATTTGAGATGTATTCCATAACACCATATCAAGCTTATTATTTTCGTTGTTGGTTTTTCCAACAACTCCGTTCTAGCATTTGTTGTAAGCGTGCTCTCTCAAGATCTTGTTTCCCTCCGTTCATTCCATTCCATTCTTTCATTTCTTCCGCAGGCATTGTGATGTTTCTCTCTTCGACCCATCATCCTCTTTTGTCAAGTTTATGTCCCTTTCCTTGCTTATCCGTTTAAACGGAGTGTGGTGTCCTTCTTTCAAGCTCTTTTCTTCCTATCTAGTCTTGCATCTCTTATGAACCGGAGTGCTGTCCGAATTTGTTCTTCCTTCTGCCTCTTTTCTAACGGAGTGCTTTCAACTTCATTTATCTCCGTTGTATTCTTTTCTCGAGATGGCTTAACCTTTTCAAGGTTCTTTGGTTTCACTCGTTTGTCATAGAAGCAACTTAGTTTTACCGCTGCTCTTCCTCTTCCGTTTTTCCCTCCGGTGCCATTCTTGATCTCGGGACGAGATCCTCTCGTAGTGGTGGAGTGTTGTGACGCCCCGTGACCGATGCGGCAGGTGTCTTCCAGTTATTCGCCGATGTTGCCATGTAATTTCCTTGCGTGTTGCATCTCCTCATGTCATCATGTGCATTGCATCATCATGTTTTCAAAACTTGCATCCGTCCCGGCCTCCTCGTTCTCTCCGTTTTCCGTTCTGAGCCCAGACACACTTGCACACGCCCGCGGCATGTCCGAAATAGTATTTTATAAGTGGCCGGAAAATGTTCTCAGAATGGGATGAGAGTTGACGTGTGGTCTTATTATAGTGTAGATAGACCGCCTGTCAAGTTTCATCGCATTCGGAGTCCATTTGACGCCCCAACGGGTAACTATAGCGGCATTATAGCCGGTCTAATGTCGGACGTTTTCGGTCTCCGGAAGCAGTCACCGGGGCTATCTCTCTTCTCTTCTCTCAACTCGAGACCGTCTATACAGTCCACTACTCATTGCCAGGCCCTACCTAACCTCTCTCGTCAGCCCGCGACCCTCCTCGCGCGCGCTCCCGTAAGCTGTCCCGGACCCGACCCGAACAGTTGTCACCGTTGGACTCAGAACATCCCAAAATATCTACAAAACGTCTCCGTTTTGTTAAATGGACTTTGTAGCATATTTTCTTTCGACCGCCCGATTACGATCGGACGGACTAAACCCACTCTCCTTATCCTATATATGGACCAACCCCACCCAAATCAGACCAAACCCTATTTTCTAGGGATCCTCCCTGTCCAATCCCCGCCGCCAGCATCTCCCACCTCGGGATCCATCTCCACCCAATCCAACCTCCGCCTCCTTTTCTGTGCCCGACCAACCTCCTCTGGTCGCAGCCCCGCGTCTCCACGCTCATGCCCGAGCATGAGCTCCTCGAGACGGAGCTCATCCACAGCAGGTCCCTTGCCTCCCTCGATCCACCTCGTCCCCGAGCCCGAGATCCACTCCTCCAACGCGCTCGGCCTCTACCATCTTCCTCGCGAGGACTCGCTCCAGCTTCCTCTGCCGCGTCAAGAACAACGACCACAACTTGAACCCAGTCATCGTCGTCGACCAGGCAGTCCTCATCCGACACCCCCTTCTTCTCCTTCCCGTTTTTCCTCCCTGCGTTTCCCCTCTCTCATCTCTCTCTGTTCTCCCTTTCTCTGTCGATAGGAGCACCCCGCGCCATGGTCTCGCTGAGCGCCGCCGCGCCCAAGCTCCTCTGTCCGCGCTGCCGATTGTCCGATCCGGCACCAGCGGACCGGATCCACCCGTCTGCGTGTTCCTAGCGCTGCCGGAGCCCCAAGTTTTCCCTCATCATCGTCCTACTCATGCCCCTGCTGCAGCTGTCCATCGCCTGAAGCCTTCGACCTCCGCCTCGCCAAGTCGAGCCGGCCGGCCTCAGCGCCTACCCACCAGAACCGGCCTCCCCCTCGCCTTCTCCGCCATGCCCTCGCCTTGCCGGAGTTCCAGCCAGCGCACCTCCAGGGCCTTGCCTCACCGCGGCTCCCGCTGAACCTCCCCGTCGTTGGCGTTTTTCTTCAGAGACGAGTAGTGCAGCTCGCCCGATGCCTGTTGACGCGTCGCCCTTTCGTGTGGGCTGCCACATCGCCTGCAGGCCTCCCAGCGCTCAAGGCCATCTGAGATCCAGCAAGGCCCAGCTCCCTTGGCCCATGGTGAGGCGCCCCCAGCAGCGCGTCATTTGTTTTTTTCTTCTACTCAGTTGGCCCAACTTGCACCAGATTTGGCCCATAGATGTTTTTTTAGTTCTGTGAATTTACCAATTTTCCTTCACATGCATAATTACAGAATATGCCATCATTTTAAAAATGCTCACACCTAAATAACCGTGCATCGGTTTTAAACAAACTTAACATGAAAGTTGGTTAGATTTTCGTCTAGTTTCATAATATGCAACTTTCATGCATGTTTGAAATGTTTAAAATGCTGTTTGTTTAAATTTGCCCCTATGCCATGTTAAAATGCTTTACTTCATAACTAATTAACCGTAGCTCCGAATTAAATAAATTATATATGTAAATGGGGTAGAAAAATGCCTAGATTAACATGGTGGCATTACTTTGCATGTTTAACAACTCTAAAATTGTGTTTAGGACAGAACAGTACCAAACCTAATAAATGCATATGAGGATTTTACGGAAGTGTTGTTCATTGTTTCCGGTCTAATTTAAACTTGACTAGATAGGTAGTTTTACTTTGCTTCACCCTCTTGCCATCCTAACAACATTTAATCTTGTTGGGTACATAAAAGAGGTCGAACTAAGTAACCCGAATGTGGTGTTCCGTCAATATGCATCCCGTTGCATATTGAGCTCCACTTAATTTGTAGGATTGTTTGTGCATTTTGCCATGCCTCTTTAAACCGGACATGCATCATACTTGATTGTGCATCATGTCATGATTATGTGATGGTTGTTTACTATTTTGTGAGCTTCTTTCCGGTGTTGCTTCTTCGGGTTGGTTCCGATAACGTCGTGTTGTGAGGACCCGTTCGACTACGTCCGTTTGTCTTCTTCATGGACTCGTTCTTCTTCCTTGCGGGTTTTCAGGCAAGATGATCATACCCTCGAAATCACTTCTATCTTTGCTTTGCTAGATGCTCGCTCTTTTGCTATGCCTATGCTACGATGCCTACCACTTGCCTATCATGCCTCCCAAATTGCCATGTCAAACCTCTAACCCACCATGTCCTAGCAAACCGTTTATTGGCTATGTTACTACTTTGCTCAGCCCCTCTTATAGCGTTGCTAGTTGCAGGTGAAGATTGGAGATCGTTCCTTGTTGAAACATTGTTTATTGTCGGGATATCACTATATTATCTTGTTATCTTAATACATCTATATACTTGGTAAAGGGTGGAAGGCTCGGCCTTTTTGCCTAGTGTTTTATTCCACTCTTGCCGCCCTAGTTTCCGTCATATCGGTGTTATGTTCCCAGATTTTGCGTTCCTTACGCGGTTGGGTAATAATGGGAACCCCTTGACAAATCGCCTTGAATAAAACTCTTCCAGCAATGCCTAACCTTGGTTTTACCATTTGCCACCTAGCCTCTTTTTCCCTTGGGTTTCCGGAGCCCAAGGGTCATCTTATTTAAACCCCCTGGGCCAGTGCTCCTCTGAGTGTTGGTCCAAACTAGAGCCCTGTGCAGCGCCCCCTCGGGGAAATTCAAGGTTTTGTTTTAGTTGTACGGATTGCTCATCGGAGTGTGCCCTGAGAAGGAGATATGTGCAGCTCCTATCGGGATTTGTCGGCACATTCGGGCGGTGTTGCTGGATTTGTTTTAACTTGTCGAAGTTATCTTGTAGAATGGGGATGCCGAGTCTGATTGGAATGTCTCGGGAGAAGGTATATCCTTCGTTGACCGTGAGAGCTTGTCATGGGCTAAGTTGGGACTCCCTGCAGGGATTTGAACTTTCGAAAGCCGTGCCCGCGGTTATGGGCAGATGGGAATTTGTTAATGTCCGGTTGTAGATAACTTGAACCTTAACTTAATTAAAATGAATCAACTGTGTGTGTTACCGTGATGGTCTCTTCTCGGCGGAGTCCGGGAAGTGAACATGGTGTTGGAGTAATGTTTGCCATAGGTTGTTCTCTAGTTCTTCGTTCGTGCTTTGCCTTCTCTTCTCGCTCTCTTTTGCGAACAGGTTAGCCACCATATATGCTAGTCGCTTGCTGCAGCTCCACATATTACCTTACCTTACCTATAAGCTTAAATAGTCTTGATCGCGAGGGTGCGAGATTGCTGAGTCCCCGTGGCTCACAGATTGTTTCCAAACCAAATGCAGGGCCCGATGACTCCGTTCCAGATGATGCGCTTGAGCTCAAGTGGGATTTCGACGAAGACTCACGCCGTTACTATGTGTCTTTCCTTGATGATCAGTAGTGGTGCCCAGTTGGGGCGATCGGGACCATGTCGCTTGTTGGGGTTGATCTTTTATTTTGGTACCGTAGTCGGACCATGAGTGATTGGATGATGTAATGCTATTTATGTACTTTGTTTGACGTGGCGAGTGTAAGCCAACTATGTACCTTTCCCTTTATTATCTATTTACATGGGTTGTTGTGAAGATTACCTTACTTGCGACATTGGTTTCAATGAGTTTATGCCTCTAAGTCGTGCTTCGACACGTACGAGATATAGATGCATCGAGGGCGTTACACATGGTCTGTCCTCGGAGCTTCAACACAAATACAACGTCTGCTCCATCCTTATCCATAAGGGTGGCGGGTTGCAGGTCGACCACGATCTTCCCATGATTCACTCGACTGAACCGCATAGCAGCTCAAACTGCAAGAAACAAGTTCTATGCAAAGAGTTAAAAGATTCAAAAGCAACCAAAGTTCAGATAAAATCACAAGGTTCCAGAATACAGATTAAAGTACTCGGGCATCAGGCCCGAAGGAGTTTAATGTTTACAAAATCAGTCGGCATTCCGAGGCAAATTTAAGGCGATGCATAAAGTTTGTTCATTCCGCAGGAGGAGGACTTGCAGGCTCGACGAACTCGTCCAGATCAATTCTGTCAGCAATCCGAGTGGCAGCAGCAATGCAGGTTTCCTTGAAGGATCGGAATGCATGCCTTTTTGTATTGGCAACCTTGATTGCTGCCAGCTTTTCCTCTCGGGCTTCCTTGCAGTGGACACGAACCAGCGATAGAGCCACGTCAGCACCGCATCGGGCAGAAGACTTCTTCCATTCTTGCACTCGACCAGGGATCTCATTGAGTCAAGTCATCAGGGACTTGAGGTCATTTGGAAGCATCGCCCTTGGCCCGAGTGCTGTATCAATGCGCGACACCTCCACCTTCAGGCGAGCAAGATAGCTCGTAACACTAGCAACACGGGATTCCAGTCGGAGCACGTTCATAGCATCATCATCATCGAGGGGAGACATGACGGGGTCTAGACCTGTCTCGACCCGCCCAGTCTCTTCTTCAAAGTTTTGGCAGAATTCTACAAACACAAAGAAATAATGGGTAGACGTATGCCTGATGAATCGACAACAGCTAAACAGTCGAGCAAAGGAAAATACCTTCGAGCATAAGGAACAGCTTTTTGGCGAGCACCCCAGATAAGCCTCCAGGTCATTTCTCTTACGAGAAATGCCTTCGATCTTCTCGTTCAAAGCAACTTTGTCCTTCTTTAGACGGGTCGCTTCTTTGTTGGCCTCGGTGAGGGATGCCTTTAGTTTGGCGTTGTCTTCCTCCAGTGCTCCGACTGAAGCCAGCTTCTTGTTAGCAAGTGTGGTCTTCTCCTTAGCCTCCTTCTGCACAGCTGCAAGTTAAAGATCCTTTTGTGCCAAGGCTTGCTTCATTTTCTCTGAAGAATGTGCATTCCGGTCAAGGAGAGGAACAAAGAGATAACTTGAGGGATGGTCAAGATAAACAGTCGACAGGTCATTTCCTTTCGTACCAGCTACTTCGTCTTGAGCCTTTTTCAAGTTTTGATTGGCCAGCTCCAAATTAAGGTTGAGTTGCCTCTGCTTTTCCTTGAATTCGGCGAACTTGGAGATAAGCTCACAAGATTTCTATAATCGGCAAAAGATACATTAATGGATAAGATCAAAGATCATTCGCTTCCGAGTGAATAGAATTCTAAGACTACCGCGGAATCAAACATTCTACAGTAGTCTCGGGGACTACACCCAGCGGGTGCACATATCCTGCCCCCACTGGTTCAGGTTCCACTTGACATGGCCTTCCCAGACCGAGTAAACAAAAGATACATACTCAGACCCCAACCGACTGCCAGCAGTCGACTGCGGTCTCGGGGACTACACCTAGTGGGTGCACTTAGCGTGCCCCCGCTGGTTCGGATTCCACTCGACATGGTCCGCCCGGACCGAGTGGAAGAGTGAAACAATAAAGACATTTTTTATCAAGACCTCCGCCGAATTACACATTCGACGGTGGCCTCGGGGACTAGACCCAATGGGTGCACTATGCATGCCCCCACTAACCCAGAACTACAACCGACACAACCTAGTCGACTCAACTGGGAAAGTTACTCGACATAAATTCAAACACCTAGTGGGTGTGCAGATGCAAAGTGCAGAATAACAGGAGGATGCACAAAGAAAAGTTTTCAGGTAGCATATCCTAACAGAACAAGCAACAAGATAAGAGTTCAGTTGGAAGCCAACTTACCTGGACATTGGCTCGAAGGGCCGCACTGGCGTCATAAGCAGCCTGACTGCTTCCATGCACCACCTTCAGTCGCTCCATCATTATGCTAGCTTGGCGAATGGCTTCTGCGGCGGCGCTTGCCTGGTCTTCTGGAACGTGATGAGTAGTGAAGAATGGGGTTGGTGGTTCAGTCATGGCAGCTTGAAGTTCTGAGGCATGAAGCTGGATAGTTGAAGCTAACACTAGTGTAGTCGACGATGTGGGGCGTTCACTTGATACTGGAACAGCGAAAGTAACAGAAGCCCGAGCCACATCTTCAGGCTGTTGAATCACTGGCTCTGCCACCGGCACCGATTGGGACGTCTTGCCAGTTGATGCCTTCTTACTCCTCCTAGGCCTCAGCGGCATGTCCTCATCATCATCCGGAAGATCAATGACATGGGGAGGAGCTACAAAAAGAATTAGTCGTCAGAATTCAGTCGGTCTACAAAATGGCTAAAAAAGCAAAGGCAAGTTTGCAAAGGTCATACCCGGGTTAGAAGTGACCGTGTCTTCTACGTCCTCATCATCATCCCTGTAAGCAGAAGTCCCAAAAGTAGCAGCTCTGCAAGTTTCAAGATTCACTTGGACAAATGAGAAAGAGAGTCGACAACAAAAATCCTCGATCGAAAAGTAGGGACAAGACACTTACGTAGAAGCGACGGGGACGTCGATCTTGATCTTGGGCAGGGTCTTCCGAGGCTTTGGTTCTGCAACTTTTTGCTGCTTTGAGGCCTTTTCAGTCGGCATAGGAGAAGAGGTCCGAGTGCACTTGGAAGTCCGCCTGGTCGGCCTAGCTACCTCTCCGCGGACACGCACTGGGTCATGCTTATGTTTGGAACGCTTTTCGGTGCGAGGCGGTGACTCGACTTCTTCACCACTGCTCGAGTCCTCACTTTCCTCCTCCTCTTATCCTCCATCAGATTGCCAATCCATGTGTCAGTGTCAAAACCGGCGGATCTCGGGTAGGGGGTCCCGAACTGTGCGTCTAGGCCGGAGGGTAACAGGAGGCAAGGGACACGAAATTTTACCCAGGTTCGGGCCATCTTGATGGAGGTAAAACCCTACGTCCTGCTTGATTAATATTGATGATATGGGTAGTACAAGAGTAGATCTACCACGAGATCGGAGAGGCTAAACCCTAGAAGCTAGCCTATGGTATGATTATTGTTCTGTATGTTGTCCTACGGACTAAAACCCTCTGGTTTATATAGACACCGGAGAGGGTTAGGGTTACACAAAGTCGGTTACAATGGTAGGAGATCTACATATCCGTATCGCCAAGCTTGCCTTCCACGCCAAGGAAAGTCCCTTACGGACACGGGACGAAGTCTTCAATCTTGTATCTTCATAGTCCAGGAGTCCGGCCGAAGGTATAGTCCGGCTATCCGGACACCCCCTAATCCAGGACTCCCTCAGTAGCCCCCGAACCAGGCTTCAATGACGATGAGTCCGGCACGTAGATTGTCTTCGGCATTGCAAGGCGGGTTCTCCTCCAAATTCCGTGTACCTGTTGAATAAAGTCCGGTTTCTTGTAAATGTTGCGCTCCTTGGCTTCTATGCCCAATAATGGCCGTCTCCCACGTGTCAAACGAATATGAAAAGACTGGGTGTTTTTACATCCACACACCTAGCCGCGTAAATGAGCCGCCCATTTAAGGGGACGAGGATTTAGATCCAAACCACACCTTCTCCCCTTCGCGAGTGTTCATCAGAGCGCATCCGACAAAGGTCCATTCCACCATGGCCAGCCGTCGCAACTCCTCCCTTCGCCCTTCCAGCCCTCAGCCTGGATATTGGGAGAGATGCTCCATCCCGCATAGCGAGCTAGTGACGCTCCAGACCAAGGGATTTCTCTCCCCGGCCTATATGGTCCCGGTTCGAGCCGGTCTTGCCATCTATAATGGCGGAGAGCAAGCGGAGAGTGCCCCTAATCCCTCCAAAGGAGAGAGGGTATGCCTCGTCCCTTATTTAATAAGAGGGCTCGGATTTCCAATCCATCCGTTTCTCCGGGGGCTCCTGGAGTTCTATGGCCTCCAGCTACATAATCTTACGCCTGCCTCCGTATTGCATATCGCGGGCTTTGTAGCCCTCTGCGAGCTATTTTTGGGTGTTGAGGCTCATTTCGGGCTGTGGAAAGAGCTATTCTGCCTTGTGCCCCGTTCTCAGAAGGGGTCAATATATCAAGTGGGCGGAGCCGAAGTGTGGCGCATCGCTGGGACTGGATATCTATCCGGAACCCCAAAGAAGGCGTCCGAGGACTGGCCTTCGGAATGGTTTTACATAGAGGACGTCCCGCTGCCGGATCCTGTCCGGATCGCCCCCCCTGAGTTCGACAGTGCTCCACTAAAGAAGCGCCTAAGTTGGCGTCCACGGAGCCCTCAGAGGGAAAGTGACAAGGACGTCCGTTACTTGATGGGATGGATAAGATTGTTAGCTCATTCCGGACTGACCATGATCGGGGTCATGGCCGCATGCATCATGCGAGGGGTGCAGCCGCTACAGTATAGAGGCCACCCCATGTGGGATTTCAATGGGGAGGACGACGCCACCCGCTACGGCCGTAAGGGACCAGATTCGGCTGCTGCCCTAACAAAGACCTTGTCCGCTTTGTACAAGGGAGAAGAGGAGGAATTTCTCCGCGTCAACCCACAGGGTGGATTTTCTATGTACAATCCCCCAACCTGGGTAAGTGGTTTACTTGCCCATCCGTCTTATATTCCCATTGTTAAATATCCAGTCTAACAACTTCAACGCAGGAACTGCGCCAGGCTGTTAAAGAAATAAACAAACCACCTCCACAACCCGAGGACCCAGGATGGTCCCTCGACCCGGCCTCTGAAGAGGATCCTGACTTATCTGTGGAGCTGATTGATGGAGTGTTCCATCAATTGAGCAAGGACAATGCCTTGGCGGCTATTACGGCCGATTACCCAGGGCTAATCCCGGCCTCCCAGGTAACTGAGATCGAAGTCCCAGTACCCCGAATAGGGGTCCGCCCTCTCATGTTTTCAGTTTCCTGATTACAACCGAGCTTTGTAGGGGAGGTTTTTGAGATGGGAGGCCGAACCTGCGGCGACAAGCCAACGAGGGGCCGCAGGGCCCCGTGGGCAGAAAAGAGGTGCAGTCCGGACCGAGGCGTCAGTGCAAAGGTACGATGCACCCCCTTATCCCAGGTGTTATACCTTCAAGGCATATTAACACTCGTGCTCTCTTCAGGACAAAGAGACCTCGCCGGACTATATACGGAGAAGCTGCCAATCGCGCCTCCACCAGCCAGGCTCCAAAGCCTGGTCCGGAGGCGGAGGCGAACACAAGGCGCGCACCTGACGCTCCTCCCACGGAGGATGTGGACAGGTTGTCTGCCACCAACTCTGAGGTGGAGAGTGCCATGAACCACAGGCGTCGCCGGACAATTCTTCGCGACGCTTGTTTCTCCCAGGAGGCATTAGATGCCTTCAATTCGGGAGATGCGTACCTCCGTGCCGCTCAAAATGATCTAGCCAGAGCCACGGAGCAATATGTAAAAGACATACGGATAAGAAAATTTTGGTAATTATATATATATATATATATATATATATATATATATATATATCAGTAGCCCCCGAGACTTGAAACAGTTAGAATAACTGATTTAAGGATCATTTGTTATGCAGGTTCTTACAGAAAAGAATTCCCTACTATCCCAGGAGCTGGAAGAGTGCAAAGCCCAACTTGAGGCCGCACTAGCCGCCACAGGGGAGCCCAAGGAGACCCCCTCTGGTAATATACACTTTGAAAGATAAATATTTTGCGAAGCACGGCATGGGTGCGAATCTGACAAATGGAATTGCAGATGGCGCCGGATTGAGTCCGGAAAGGCAACAACTCCTACGCCAGCTGAAGGCTGGTGAGAAGGTGCTGACAAAGGTGAGGCGGGAGAAGAACGATCTCCAAGATGCCAACACCAAGATGGGCATCGACCTGAAAGATGTTCGTGCCCAGCTGTCAGACTCCATTAAGGAGAATCAGCGGCTTCGGCGCAACATATTTAGTAAGTGCTTGAACGAACCTTTGAAAAAAAGTTCGGCGAGAAAGTCGACTAACAGAGTAATGCCTGTAGGTGTGCTAACAGGTCGTCCTGCAGAGGAGATGCCCGGTTCTACGGGTGACCTTCTTCCCGAGCTCTCGCAACTGCTCGAGCGAGTTCGGCAGGCGATGCAAGGCGTCGCCCAGGCCTTGTGGCCATCCATCTCCATGCCCGAAGGTCTTGGAGAGCTTGCAGAGAAGCTAAAGGGAGCACGGCGGCGCTTCCGATTGTGGAAGATATTGGCCTGCCGTCAAGGCGCTAGGGAGGCCTGGGCCATGGTGAAGACGCGGTACACAAAGGCTGACCCCAACCACATGGCCGAGGTCGGTCCTGTGGGGCCCGATGGGAAGGAGATCCCTGTAAGCTTAGTATACGACCAAGTAGAATTGGCCGCAAAGTATTCCCAGTAGGACTGTAAATTAGACAACCTGTTAGATGGTATTGAAGAGGAATACAATCAGTCAGAATGACTATGTAATTTAATTGACATTTATAATGCCTTCTAGCCGGATTGTAGATCGTTTGTCATGGCCGACCTTTTCGCTTCAGCCTCGGGACCTGACGGTCCGGAGTGTGTCCGAATTCCCATGCGGTTATATAAGAACCGGGGAATGCATGGAGACCAGGCGTAGGGGTCATTAGTGCGTGAACAGACAAGTGCCCGACTAGTTATGTTATATTACATGGTTAGTAAGAAACATCTTCCAGGGAGAATAGTTCCGTTAGGGGTTCCTTTCCCTAGGAGGCATGCCCTAAAGTGCATGCCCATTCTGCGAAAAAGACGCGGGAAAAGCATCTGGGGGCGCATAAATAAATAAGTGAAAAGATCATCTTTTAGGTCACCGACCGAATATTCCCTTAAGAACGCTAGCTTTCGGCTTCACCCAGTCTGAGGTACACATCCGGCTGATCCGGCAGTAACAATCGCAGAGGTGCTCCCTTTACCACCTAGCCGAATAATCGGGAACGTAGGGGTAAGCACAGGAGCCAGGCAACCCAGCTTGGCCAAAACATAAGTCATATCGATGCATATAATGGTGAAATAAAAGGTACATGCGGAAGTGTAACACATGTGTTGGGCATGAAGCCCGTATAAATAAGCTTCTGTTAAAAGAAGCCCCCAGGTTTAATGGGTGTGAATAGCACGTCATTTGATGAGCCTTTAAAGGCTATAAGAGAAAGGAAGGGGAGAAGGAGAGAAATGTAAGACATACGGTATATAAAAAATGGACAGAGGAAGGAGACGAACACAGAGTCCGGCGCTAGGCATAGAATCTTCGGAGACGGGCTGCGTTCCATGGGTTTGGCTCGAGTCGGTTATCCGATGCATCTCGCAGGCGGTACGCTCCACCAGTCAGGACTTGGTCAATTATGAAGGGACCTTCCCACTTGGGCTTGAGTTTTTCCTTTTTCTAGTCCGGCAGGCGTAGAACTAATTCACCAACGTTGTAATTTTTGGCCCGTACTTCTCTGCTTTGGTATCTTTGAGCCTGCTGTTGATAGAATGCGGAACGGGCTTTTGCCACGTCACGCTCCTCCTCCAATGCGTCCAAACTATCCTGCCGATCGAGTTCGGCTTCTCTTCATTCGTACATGCGCACTCGAGGTGATTTATGAATTATGTCGCAAGGCAGAACTGCCTCTGCGCCGTACACCATAAAGAATGGTGTGTATTCGGTGGTGCGATTCGGGGTGGTCCGCAGCCCCCAGAGTACGAAGTCGAGCTCCTCTACCCAATGCGTGTTAGATTCCTTGAGGGACCGCACTAATCTGGGTTTGATGCCTCTCATGATAAGACCATTTGCATGTTCGACCTGGCCGTTAGTTTGTGGGTGATAGACGGAAGCATAATCGAGCTTGATGCCCATTTTTTTGCACCAGAGTTTTACCTCGCCGGCCATAAAGTTCGTGCCGTTATCAGTGATGATGCTGTGGGGGACGCCGTAACGGTGTACAACCCCTGATATAAAGTCTATCACCGGTCCGGATTCGGCCGTCTTAAAAGGCTTGGCTTCTATCCATTTGGTGAACTTATCCACCATGACCAGTAAGTATTTTTGCTTGTGGGTTCCGCCTTTAAGGGGTCCAACCATGTCAAGCCCCCAGACCACGAAGGGCCAAGTGATGGGGATAGTTTGGAGGGCGGTGGGTGGCATATGGCTTTGGTTTGCGAAGAGCTGGCAACCGACGCATCGTTGGACTAAGTACTGGGCGTCTGCCCAGGCCGTCGGCCAATAAAAGCCTGTACGGAAGGCCTTGATTACAAGGGACCGAGCTGCAGCGTGATGACCACCGAGTCCGGCATGAATTTCAGCCAGGAGGTTCCGCCCTTCCTCTTCGGAGATGCACCTTTGGAGGACTCCGGTAGTGCTTTTCTTATAATGCTCTCCCTCGTGGATTTTGTAGGCTTTGGATCGCCGCACTATGCAGCGTGCCTCATTTTGGTCCTCGGGGAGTTCCTGCCTAGTAAGGTAGGCGAGGAATGGTTCTGTCCACGGGGCGATGACGGCCATTATTACATGGGCTGAAGGTGTTATTTCATTGGCAGAGCCTCTGATTGTGTCAGAATGTTCGGTGTCGGGCAGTGCGGTTGAGTCTGGGCTGTTATTGTTCGGCTCCCCTTCCCATACTACGGATGGCTTGAACAGCGTTTCCAGGAAGATGTTGGGGGGACTACATCGCGCTTTGCGCCGATGCATGCCAGGACATCTGCCGCCTGATTATTTTCCCGGGCTATATGGTGAAATTCAAGCCCTTCGAACCGAGCTGGCATTTTTAGGACGGCGTTGCGGTAAGCTGCCATTTTTGGATCCTTGGCATCAAAGTCTCCATTTATTTGGGATATTGCGAGGTTCGAGTCCCCGCGCACCTCTAGGCGTTGAATGCCCATGGATACTACCATCCGGAGACCATGTAAAAGGGCCACATATTCGGCTGCATTGTTGGAGTCTGTGTACATAATCTGGAGTACGTATTGAACTGTGTCTCCTGTGGGGGATGTCAAAACGACACCATCCCCTAGTCCCGCCAACATCTTGGAGCCGTCGAAATGCATGATCCAATTTGAATATGTGCCGTACTCTTTAGGGAGTTTGGCCTCCGTTCATTCTGTGATGAAGTCAGCCAAAACTTGTGACTTGATGGCTCGCCGTGGCTTATAAGTTATGTCGAACGGGAGGAGCTCAATGGCCCATTTTGCGATCCGGCCCGTTGCGTCACGGTTGTTTATAATATCATTAAGTGGTACTTCCGAGGCTACTGTTATTGAACACTCTTGAAAGTAGTGTCGTAGCTTCCGGGATGCCATGAATACCGCATACGCAATCTTTTGATAATGCAGGTACTGTGATTTGCACGGAGTGAGGACAGTGGACACATAATAGACCGGCTTTTGAAGGGGGAATTTGTGTCCGTCCGTTTCTCGTTCGACGACGAGCACTGCGCTTACAACCTGATGTGTTGCTGCAATGTACAATAGCATTGGTTCGCCAATGTTTGGCGCGGCCAGGACTGGGTTTGTTGCCAATATGGCTTTTATTTCATCGAGTCCGGCCGTGGCTGCATCCGTCCATTCGAAGTGTCCGGTGCGCCGAAGGAGGCGGTAAAGGGGTAGGGCCTTTTCTCCCAAGCGGGAGATAAAGAGGCTTAGAGCCTCCACACATCCGGTTAACTTTTGTATTTGTTTGAGGTCCTTTGGGATATCCAATTGTGACAGAGCTCGGATCTTGGCTGGATTTGCTTCAATTCCTCTACCGGATACAATGAAGCCCAAGAGCTTTCCGGCTGGAACGCCGAAAACGCATTTTTCCGGGTTGAGCTTGATGTCGTATGCCTCCACTATTTTGCCGATCTGGTTTGCCAGACATGTCTGAATCATGCGCTGATATGCTGCACCGACGTTTTTGAGCCCGAAGGGCATTGTGTTGAAGCAGAATGGGCCGTATGGTGTGATAAATGCCGTTGCGGCCTGGTCTGATTCTGCCATCTTGATTTGATGGTAGCCGGAATATGCGTCGAGGAAACACAACGAATCGTGTCCTGCGGTAGTGTCGATAATTTGATCGATGCGGGGGAGGGGAAGGGATCCTTTGGGAAAGCCTTGTTAAGGTCTTTAAAATCAACGCACATGCGCCAGGATTTGTCCTTCTTTGGTACCATCACCAGGTTTGCTAGCCAGTCCGGATGTTTTATATCTCTGATGAATCCGGCCTCCAATAGCTTTGCTAGCTCCTCTCCCATGGCCTGTCTCTTAGGTTCGGAAAAACACCGAAGAGCTTGTTTGACAGGTTTGAATCCTTTTAGGATATTTAAGTTGTGCTCGGCCAGCCTGCGTGGGATTCCTGGCATGTCTGAAGGGTGCCAGGCGAAAATGTCCCAGTTCTCTCGTGGAAACTCTCGCAGTGCGGCGTCTACATCAGGGTTTAACTGTGCCCCGATGGAAGCTGTTTTATTGGGGTCCGTTGGATGGACCTGGAATTTGACTATTTCATCCGCCGGTTTAAAGGAGGTGGACTCGGATCTTTTGTCGAGTACCACATCATCCCTATTCACCATGGAGCGCAGTGCAGTCAGTTCCTCAGTCGCTAGGGCTTCGGATAGTGCCTCGAGGGCCAGTGCGGATGTCTTGTTTTCGGCGCAGAGTGCTATGTCCGGATCACTAGCGAGAGTGATGATCCTGTTAGGCCCGGGCATCTCGAGCTTCATGTATCCATAATGGGGTATTGCTTGGAAGATTGTAAACGCTTCCCGCCCTACCAGAGCGTGATAACCGTTGCTGAACGGAGCCACATGGAACGTGACCTCTTCGGACCTATAATTATCCGGCGTGCCGAACACCACATCTAGTGTGATTTTTCCTGTACAGCGCGCTTCCTGACTGGGGATTATTCCTCTAAAAGTTGTGCTGCTTCACTCAATGCGGTTCCAGTCTATTTCCATTTTTGAAGGGTTTCCTCATAAATGAGGTTCAATCCGCTACCGCCGTCCATGAGTACCTTGGTAAGAAGAAAGCCATCCACTATTGGACTGAGGACCAATGCGGCTGGTGCTCGGGCTGATCGGAATTTAGGTTCATCACTGGCGTTAAAGGTAATAGCCGTGTCACTCCATGGGTTTATTGTTGCTACTTGGTAGACTTCGGCAAGGCTGCGGAGTGTCCTTTTTCGCATATTATTTGATGCGAAAGTCTTGAAGACTGTCAATACCATATTGGTGTCTCTGGGGTGGCTTTCTGTGGCCTCCGGAATTAGGAGATCTTCGCCAATTTTGGCCACCTGCCGGAGTATCCAACATGCTCTAAGGCTGTGAGTTGGTGTGGCGTCCTCTGTACTGTGAATTTTACAGGGTTCATTAAGCCATCCTTCCAGTATGGTTCCATGCCCTGTAGAGGGTTTTTGCTTTTTGGTGTTTGACCCGAGTGTCTGACGATGATGCACCCTTTTATTTCGGACTGGGTTTGTATTCAGGGCTGGATCGTCCCAAAATTTTATTTCAGTTTTCCAGGCGCTTTCCATCGCACAGTACTTTCGTACAATGGACGCTAAGCCAGCGAAGCGTGTAATATCACGTCGACTTATGGCATTGAGGATTCCCTTGTCCGTGCAATTATTGCAGAAGATTGAGATTGCGTCTTCCTCGCGGCAGTCCCTTATCCTGTTCCTAACCAGGAGGAATCTGGCCCACTAATGATGTACTGTTTCATCGGGCTCTTGCCTGATTTGGGATAGATTGCTTATGTTCGGGTGGGTGGGTGGAATTAAATCCGAAGCCTCACCCAATTTGAGGCTTAGAGGCTGAGGAATTTCCGAACTCGAAAATTTGGATTCCTGGATGTTGTCCAATGAATCCAGCCTGTCGCCTGACTCTAAGTTCAGGTCTTGAGTGATATCCTCCCCTCCACGGGTATCCAGCTTGGAGGGATCGGGAATCCGAACATCGCTAGTCCTTAAGATAGATGAAGGGTCGCCGCACTGTCCCTCTACCACGGCAACGTGATGGGTGACTTGGGGAGAGTTAATCTCTCTCAGATCGGGTTTAGGTCCAATCTGGTCATAATCCGTAGCGACTCCCAGGGCGGCGATGTGATCCAAGAGCTCATTTATGGAGGAGAGCTCCATTGGATCTAACTGCTCGGCGAGTTCCGAGCTGACATGAAGATTGTTTTTGATGGCTTGAGAGGTCATCGTCGGCGCAGAAGCCGAACAGGCGGTCATAAGAAAACCACCTAGCCGGAGGGTTTGGCCGACAACCAAAGCTCCCTTAGCAACAGTGCCATCTTTAAAGACAGGGCGAGGCATCCTTCCTGATGGCGACGACACAGAGGAACTCTCAACGAAAGCACCAATGTCGGTGTCAAAACCGGCGGATCTCGGGTAGGGGGTCCCAAACTGTGCGTCTAGGCCAGATGGTAACAGGAGGCAAGGGACACGAAGTTTTACCCAGGTTTGGGCCCTCTTGATGGAGGTAAAACCCTATGTCCTGCTTGATTAATATTGATGATATGGGTAGTACAAGAGTAGATCTACCACGAGATCGGAGAGGCTAATCCCTAGAAGCTAGCCTATGGTATGATTGTTGTTCTATATGTTGTCCTACGGACTAAAACCCTCCGGTTTATATAGACACCGGAGAGGGCTAGGGTTACACAAAGTCGGTTACAATGGTAGGAGATCTACATATCCGTATCGCCAAGCTTGCCTTCCACGCCAAGGAAAGTCCCTTCCGGACACGGGACGAAGTCTTCAATCTTGTATCTTCATAGTCCAGGAGTCCGGCCGAAGGTATAGTCCGGCTATCCAGACACCCCCTAATCCAGGACTCCCTCACCATGCTTTTGCCTCCGCTTTCCTCTCCATCCCGGTGCTGCTCTTGCTCCCCATTCGGCATTGAGTACGTCTCAGTATAAACCTGCAAAACAGAAGAGATGGCCAGAGGATTGTCGACTCAGTAAGCAACTGCAAGTTAGAATGAAAAACACTCAGAGATAAGAGACATACCTTATCTGGTTGGTTGTTGGTGCCGAATGGTAAAACTCTTCGGGACCCCCTGGGGTTGCCTTTGTTCCCTGTCATGCTTTGCACCCACAGTGCCACCGTCTTCTCATCAACGTCCTCCGGATGGTGGAATCTTCAATCCCCGAGTACACCCACATGGAGTGATCACGAGCTTGGAGGGGTTGAATACGTCAACTGAGGAATACCTCGAGCAGATCCATGCCAGTCACTCCCTCGTGAATCAGATGAACTACTCGATCCATCAACATGGACACCTCCACCTTCTCTGCTGGAGCCACTCTCAAAGAAGTGGGTTTCTGGACTAATGCCGAGGAAAAGGGAGGAAGACCTGTCGAATGACCTGGGTCGGCTTGTCTTTGTAATAAAACCAAGTCGACTGCCACCCACTAACCAAGTCGGGAAGAGTCATCGTAGGAAAAGCACTCTTGCCCCTCATATGGATACCTAAGCCCCCATACATCTGGATCACCTGGGTTTTCTCATCACTCGGATTGGTCTTTTTCACAGTTTGCGAGCGGCACATGAAGATGTGCTTAAATAGGCCCCAATGCGGTCGACAGCCCAAGAAATTCTCACACAAGGAGACATAAGCCGCAAGGTACGTGATCGTATTGGGGGAGAAATGGTGGAGTTGAGATCCAAAGAAGTTCAAGAATGCTCGGAAAAATGGGTGTGGAGGAAAAGAAAAACCACGGTCGACGTGGGTGGCGAGCAAGACGCACTCACCCTCCTGAGGATGCGGCTCAGATTCATCCCCTTGAAGCCTCCAGGAATCGTGCTCGATCAGCCCACTCTCGGCCAGGTCTTGTAGATCATCCAGGACGAGCGTGGATCGGATCCAGCCGCCCTGGACCCAGCCGTGCGGCAGGGCAGATCTTGACGATGACCCGCTCCGACTCGTCTTCTTCCCTTTCGCTTTCGCTGTCTCTTTCTTCGCACGCTCCAGGGTGGCGATCTTGTGCTTCCCCATTACAGCGGAATGGGCTCAAGGTGGGCGGAGGAGCCGAGAGTGGGGACGGGAGCAATGGAGAAACTGAGGAGAAAGAAGGAGAAACATGGGCGCATTGTGCAAATCCCCCAGCCCGACGTCTTATATGGAGTCATTTCCGAGAGACTGACGACTGGGCCCGGGCAATCGTGTCAAATGCCGCAACTGTCGCCCGCTCGGTATGTGGCAAAAAAGGCGACGCGGTGATCGAGGCTCCCTTGCCTAATCCATCCTGATTACTACGACCTCCTTCGTCCCATGCGCTTCCCAAAATTTCGAATCCCGTAAGATCCAGGAATTGCAGAGCAACCTGTTAGACTAAAGATTTCTTTCATATCAACACTCGGAACTTATCAGCAAAAGTTCATTCGACAAAACTAAGAATGGATCAAGGCGACTGAAAAAGAAGTTGAATCCATCATGTTGTTCATTGATCCTAACAAGACGCTTCCGAAGCGTAAAAATTGAGTCAGAAGTATTTTTCAACTCCTCCTCCACTCGAACCCTGAACCATTTTGGGGCTAATGATGATGCTATGTACCTAGGGTAAGGTCATAGGCCTGACCTAGACACCCTCCCCTAGGACATCACCCTAAAGTCAGAAGTATTCAAGGGATACCATCATCCGCTCGACCAGAAAACGTTCCACTCGGAAGCTCTATGTCAATCGACCATGGCAGTGATCACTCGACAGCCAGAAGATCGAAAGCCACTCTAAAAAGCAACGGTCGGGCGTTTACTCTATAGACTAAGTGGTCATTTATGTCACTTTATTACTAGCATTATGAGAAACACTCCATATTTACGTACCTTAAACCCTTTGTAACTGAGGGCGGGAGGGGTCTGGCGAACTCTATATAAGCCACCCCCTCCTCAGGGACAAGGGTTCGCACCCCCTGTAACACCACACACATATAATCCAGTCGACCGCCTCCGGGCACCGAGACGTAGGGCTATTACTTCCACCGTGAAGGGCCTAAACTCGTAAATCTTGTGTGTACAACTTCACCATAGCTGAGGTCTTCCCTCCTCATACCTACCCCCATTCTACTATTAGTCTTAGAACCACGATAGGTAGCAAGAAGGATTTTTGGCGCCGTTGCTGGGGAGGTTGCACCAAGTCAAGTCAAGATTTGATCTCCCAGCAACTAGTCATTTCTGGCGCCATCTACGCGCAAGTAAAGACATACCAAGTACCCATCACAAACTCTTATCCCTCGCATTACATTTTTTGCCATTTGCCTCTCGTTTTCCTCTCCCCCACTTCACCCTTGTCATTTTATTCGCCCTCTTTTCCGCTCGCCTCTTTTCCGTACGTCTCTTGTTGTTTGCTTCTTGTGTGCTTGTGTGTTTGATTGTTTGTCATGATGGCTCAAGACAATACTAAATTGTGTGACTTTTCCAATACCAACAATAATTATTTTCTTAGTACTCCAAATGCTCCTCTTACCGATGATGAATCTTGTGAAATTAATACTGCTTCGCTGAACCTTGTTATGAAAGATCCATTTTCTGGCCTTCGTAGTGAATATGCCGCTACCCATCTAAACAACTTTGTTGATTTATGTGATATGCAAAAGAAGAAATATGTGGATAATGATATTGTTAAATTGAAGCTATTTCCGTTTTCGCTTAGAGATCATGTTAAAACTTGGTTTTCGTCTTTGCCTAAAAATCGTATTGTTTCATGGAATAAGTGCAAAGATGATTTTATATCTAAGTATTTTCCTCCCGCTAAGATCATCTCTCTTAGAAACGATATTATGAATTTTAAGCAACTTGATCATGAGCATGTTGCACAAGATTGGGAGAGGATGAAATTAATGATACGTAATTGCCCTACACATGGTTTGAATTTATGGATGATTATACAAAATTTTTATGCCGGATTGAATTTTGCTTCTAGAAATCTTTTAGATTCGGCCGCGGGAGGCACTTTATGGAAATCACTTTAGGAGAAGCTACTAAACTCCTAGATAATATTATGGTTAATTATTCTCAATGGCACACCGAAAGATCTACTAGTAAAAAGGTTCATGCTATAGAAGAAATTAATGTTTTGAGTGGAAAGATGGATGAACTTATGAACTGTTTTGCTAATAAGAGTGTTTCTTCTGATCCTAATGATATGCCTTTGTCTACTTTGATTGAGAATAATAATGAATATATGGATGTGAATTTTGTTGGTAGGAACAGTTTTGGTAACAACGCGTATAGAGTAAACTTTAATCCTAGGACGTTTCCTAGTAATTCCTCTAATAATTATGGTAATTCCTACAACAACTCTGATGAAAATTTTAAGATGCCCTCTGATTTTGAGACTAGTGTTAAAGAATTTATGATTTCGCAAAAGAATTTCAATTCTTTGCTTGAAGAAAAATTGCCTAAGATTGATGAGTTGGCTAGGAACATGGATAGAATTTCTCTTGATGTTGATTCTTTGAAACTTAGATCTATTCCACCTAAGCATGATATCAATGAGTCTCTCAAATCTATGAGAATTTCCATTGACGAGTGCAAGGAAAGAACCATTAGGATGCGTGCTAAAAAAGATTGCTGTATAAAAGCAAGTTCTTCTAGTTTTCACGATAATAAGGATGAAGATCTAAAAGTGATTGATGTGTCTCCTATTAAATATTTGTTTTGCAATATTAATATTGGTAATGATGGGACTGGAGATGAGTCAACTTTAGTTAAAAGACGTCCCAATGATTCAGAGTTTTTAGATCTTGATGCAAAAATTGGTAAAAGTGGGATTAAAGAGGTGAAAACTTTACATAGCAATGAAACCACTATTTTGGATTTCAAGGAATTTAATTATGATAATTGACCTTTGATAGATTGTATTTCCTTGTTGCAATCCGTGCTAAATTCCCCTCATGCTTATGATCAAAATAAAGCTTTTACCAAACATATCGTTGATGCCTTAATGCAATCCTATGAAGAAAAGCTTGAATTAGAAGTTCCTATCCCTAGAAAACTTTATGATGAGTGGGAACCTACTATTAAAATTAAAATTAAATATCATGAATGCTATGCTTTATGTGATTTGGGTGCTAGTGTTTCCACGATTCCAAAAACTTTGAGTGATGTGTTAGGTTTCCGTGAATTTGATGATTGTTCTTTAAATTTGCATCTTGCGGAGTCCACCATTCAGAAACATATGGGAAGGATTAATGATGTTCTTATTGTTGCAAATAGGAATTATGTGCCCATAGATTTCATTGTTCTTGATATAGATTGCAATCCCACTTGTCCTATTATTCTTGGTAGACCTTTCCTTAGAACGATTGGTGCAATTATTGATATGAAAGAAGGAAATATTAGATTCCAATTTCCATTAAGGAAGGGCATGGAACACTTCCCTAGAAAGAAAATTAAATTACCTTATGAATCTATTATGAGAGCCACTTATGAATTGCATACCAAAGATGACAATACCTAGATCTATTCTTGTTTTTATGCCTAGCTAGGGGTGTTAAACGAGAGCGCTTGTTGGAAGGCAACCCAATTTTTTTTTCTTGTTTTTTGTTCCTGTTTAGTAATAAATAATTCATCTAGATTTTGTTTAGATGTGGTTTTATGTTTTTAATTAGTGTTTGTGCCAAGTAGAACCTTTGGGAAGACTTGGGGGAAGTCTTTGCGATCTTGCTGTAAAAAATAGAAACTTTAGCACTCACGATATTTTCTGCCATTTTTTTTACTGGAGAGTGCGATTAGGTTGATTCTTTTTTCAGATGATTAATAGACAAATTCCTCAGGTCCAACAATTTATTTCAGAATTTTTTGGGGTTACCGAAGTATTCGAATCTACAGATTACTACAGACTGTTCTGTTTTTGACAGATTCTGTTTTTTCGTGTGTTGTTTGCTTATTTTGATGAATCTATGGCTAGTATCGGGGGGCATGAACCATAGAGAAGTTGGAATACAGTAGGTTTAACACCAATATAAATAAATAATGAGTTCATTACAATACCTTGAAGTGGTGGTTTGTTTTCTTATACTAATGGAGCTCATGAGATTTTCTGTTGAGTTTTGTGTTGTGAAGTTTTCAAGTTTTGGGTAAAGATTTGACGGATTTTGGAATAAGGACTAGCAAGAGCCTAATATTGGGGATGCCCAAGGCATCCCAAGGTAAAATTCAAGGACTACCAAAAGCCTAAGCTTGGGGATGCCCCAGAAGGCATCCCCTCTTTCGTCTTTGTCCATCGGTAACTTTACTTGAGGCTATATTTTTATTCACCACATGATATTTGTTTTGCTTGGAGCGTCTTGTATGATTTGAGTCTTTTCTTTTTAGTTTAACACAATCATCCTTGCTGTACACACCTTTTGGAGAGACACACATGGATCGGAATTTATTAGAATACTCTATGTGCTTCACTTATATCTTTTGAGCTAGATAATTTTGCTCTAGTGCTTCACTTATATCCTTTAAGAGTACGGTGGTGGTTATATTTTATAGAAATTATTGATCTCTCATACTTCACTTATATCATTTTGAGAGTCTTTTAGAACAACATGGTAATTTGCTTTGGTTATAAAATTAGTCCTAATATGATAGGCATCCAAGATGGGTATAATAAAAACTTTCATAAAAAGTGCATTGAATACTATGAGAAGTTTGATACTTGATGATTCTTCTGAGATCTGAAGATGGTGATATTAGAGTCATGCTAGTTGAGTAGTTGTGAATTTGAGAAATACGTGTTCTAAAGTTTGTGATTCCCGTAGCATTGTACGATCGAAAGTATGTCTAGAGGGGGGTGATTAGACTACTTGACCAAATAAAAATCTAGCCTTTTCCCAATTTTAGTTCTTGCCAGATTTTAGCAACTTTACACAAGTCAAGCAATCAACATGCGCATGCAATTCTAAGAGTATAGCAGCGGAAAGTAAATAAATTGCATATGAAGATAAAGGGAGGAATTTGAGGGAGCAAACGCAATGTAGACACGGAGATTTTTGGCGTGGTTCTGATAGGTGGTGCTATCGTACATCCACGTTGATGGAGACTTCAACCCACGAAGGGTAACGGTTGCGTGAGTCCACGGAGGGCTCCACCCACGAAGGGTCCCTGAAGAAGTAACCTTGTCTATCCCACCATGGCCGTCACCCACGAAGGACTTGCCTCACTCGGGTAGATCTTCACGAAGTAGGCGATCTCCTTGCCCTTACAAACTCCTTGGTTCAACTCCACAATCTTGACGGAGGCTCCCAAGTGACACCTAGCCAATCTAGGAGACACCACTTTCCAAGAGGTAACAAATGGTGTGTTGATGATGAACTCCTTGCTCTTGTGCTTCAAATGATAGTCTCCCCAACACTCAACTCTCTCTCATAGGATTGGATTTGGTAGAAAGAAGATTTGAGTGGAAAGCAACTTGGTGAAGCCTAGAGATCAAGATTTATGTGGTTGGAATGTAATATCTTGACCTCAACACAAGTGTAGGTGGTTCTCTCTCAGAAAACGTATGTTGGAAGTGTATGCATGTTCTGATGGATCTCTCCACGAATGAAGAGTGGGTGGAGGGGTATATATATAGCCTCCACACAAAATCTAACCGTTACACACAATTTACCAAACTCGGCGGGACTGAATCATGAAACTCGGTCGGACCGATTAACTTCAAAATGTGAATGTTAGGATTTTCGGTGGGACTGACACGTCAACTCGGTGGGACCGATTTCTTTAGGGTTAGGGCATAACATAATCTCGGTGAGACCGATTACACAAACTTGGTGAGACCGATTTTGGTAATAGACTAACCAGAGAGTTGGTTAGGCAATCTCGGTGGGACCGATTCGCTCTCGCGGTAGGACCGAAACGTTACAAAAAGGAAACAAAGAGTTTGCATTGCAATCTCGGTGGGACCGATCGCTCATCTCGGTTTGACCGAAACGTTATGAAGGGGAACATAGAGATTACAATCCCATACCGGTGAGACCGAGATCCCTATGGGTGAAATCGAAAAGACTAGGGTTTCTTGCAGTGGCTATGTCAAGAGAACTCAATGGCGCCGGATGGAGAATTTCGGTAGGGCCGAGTTTAAATTTTGGTTTGGGACATATGTGGATGTGAGAAAGTAGTTTAAGGCTTTGGAGCATATCACTAAGAATTTTGAGCAAGAAACTCATTAAGCAACACCTCACCCCCTCTTGATAGTATTGGCTTTTCCTATGGACTCAATGTGATCTTGGATCACTAAAATGAAAAATGTAGAGTCTTGTGTTTTGAGCTTGAGCCAATCCTTTTGTCCTCAGAATTTTGAGGGGTCCACTTTTCTAATCCATGCCATGCCAATCATTGAGCTTTCCTAAAATATTTATCTTGAAATAGCATTAGCTCAATGAGATATATGTTGTTAGGAATTACCAAAACCACCCAGGGATAGTTGCACTTTCAATCTCCCCCTTTTTGGTAATTGATGACAACATATAGATCAAAGCTTTGACAAATGATAATAAGATTGAAAAACATCGTCGCTTTGAGAAGTATGTGATAAGCAAGAGCTCCCCTAAATTTGTGCATTATTTAAAATTTGCTTTTGAATGCAAATGCACAATCGATTAGGATCATGGGTTACTCTTCCATGTCACATACATCTTGGTGGAGCGCTCAACATGATAGAACTTAAAAGCATGCACTCATCACCAAGCAAGTGAATGATCATATAAGGATATAAGAGATAATATCATCCAACAAGCATTAAGGGTAGCATATGATCAAACACATGATCAAACAAGTATTTCACAAGAACATAAAGTATCTCACACAAGCACATAATCAAGAAGTTCAACCAAACCAAAAACAAGAGAGATAAAAAGCAACACTCTCTCTCGAAGCCTATGATCTATACATTTTTCTCCCCCTTTGGCAACAAGTTACCAAAAAGTTCAAAAATGCATAGTGCTAAACATCTCTCAGGCTTGATCTTCGGTAGGTGGTGTAGAGATGACTCCAAGGACGAAAGCTTCTCTTGATGTAGCTGGAGCTGGTGGAGTGGCTGCTGGAGGTGGCATTGGAGCTGTAGCTGCTGGAGCTGATGCTATAGCTCTAGTATCTGTGACTGGCACTGCAACAGACCTCTGGCTTCGGGCCACTCTAGCAAAATCATCTGTAGTTGACTTGCCCTTCTTCTCCTCCACTTCCTCCTGAAGTCACTCAACTGCTGACTGAATCTCAATTACTTTGACATCAAGATCATATAATTTCTGCTCAACGATCCTCTCCAAGCTCTCCTGGTTTTGAGTCAGGGTGGCCAAGCCCTTCTCAATCCTCAAGGTGGATTGGATCAGATATCCAAGCTGATCTTGCTTGGATTTCAAGAACACTTGAGATGCCTCTTCAACAGTTGGCATTCTTGCATCTTTCTCTGCCCTTGCCTTCTCTCTCTTCTCATGTGATTGCATAGCTGTGGGGTCTTCCTCATTCATCACAACAGTGTTGTCTTCAAATTCAGGGTATATGGCCAGGTGTTCCTTATCCAATAGATATTTGCATGTGCCCATCTTGGAGTTGATGAGCTCCTGAATTTGTGGGGCATACCCACACCTTTTCTTCTGATCAGCTGCTGTCCTTTTGATTGTCTCTACAATCAAACTCCCAACTTTGAACTTTTGAGGCACATCAAAGAAATGTAGCAAATTGATAGCATGTCATCTGATCATCTTGTGATCACCTAACTTGGGTAGCAATGTGTGCCTTAGGATCTAGTTGATGGTAGGCAGACCAGACAACAAGAAGTGGACAGATCCAAACTTATGAGGCTCTAAAGCATCATCTGGGATCTCTCTGTACATGTGTGCCATAGTGTTGTGGTCTTTCTTCTTCTCGGCATAAACATCCAAGTCATCCTCATGTTCTTCTGGGGCATTGATCAACCGAGCCCATTCTTCAACATTGGATTGGTACCTAGTACCTTCAGACATCCAAACTATCCTTCCATCTTGGTAGAAGTGGGCTATGGAGTAAAACTGCATGATGAGCTCATCATTCCACTTGGTGAGCTTCTAGGCAACAAAAGTATCTACTCCACAAGCCTTGAAGCTGTCATAGACTCCTAGATAGTGATCTTCATTTTCCTTGATGTACTCCTAGTCAACCCATCTCATGTCACACACTATGGGCTTCTTGTCAAGCAGGACAGTCTCATAAAAGTCTTGTTGTTCCTTTGTGTGCAACCTGTTGTCCACAGCAGTTCTCCTCCTGACAGCATATGTATCAGTCTGTCTCCACAATCGCAGTGTTGAATCTTTCCTGATCTTCATATTTTCTGCAACAGGACGTGCATCATTGTGGTCACGGATCTTGGGCTTGAGCTTCCTTAGCACTTGGGCTTCATCATCTTCTTCATCAACAGTCTCAAGCACTGGGGCCTTGTTCTTTTCTGCAGCTGGAATGTTTCTAGTGCTTCTCTTTGGAGCAGAATTCTGAGATGGAGCTTTGGGAGCAGACTTGGGCTTTGATGGAGCAACCCCTGATCCAATTTCATCTCCCATAAGCTTCTGAGCTTTGGGTGCTGGTGCAGCATCCTCTTCTTCATCATCATCATCTCTCATCATTGAAGGTTTTCCAATAACTCTGGCAATGGTCTTCTTGACCCTTTCTTTCGTCTTCTTGCCTTCACCTCCTTCTTTGGGTTCAAGAGTGAACTCCATTGTTTCTTGAGTGGAGGCTCTGGCTTTTGACATTGGAACTCTTCTTGCTGGAGCCTTTGTCTTCATTCCAGGCTTACTTGTAGCAGCTGTGCCATACTCCTTTTTCAGCACCTTTTTCCTTGAAGTGGCCTCATCCTCAACGGCCACATAATCCTCATCTTCATAATATGAGATTTTCTTCTTCCTTGTCCTGGTAGCTGCTTTTGGCAAGTTACTAGGTGTGCTCCTGCTGCCTCATCATAGCTGCTGGAGGGACTAGTGCCCTCACTCAACTGAACCTGTTCTTCAGACTTGTTCTGACTGTCACTTTCATCAGACATCTTCAGGCAAACCATCAGCAGACCCTGTGAATAGGTTGTAGATGAGGTAGAGTAGATGAGCATCACAAAGTACAGAGGTTTTGCAAAACAATTGAGTCAAAAGGCTTAGTTTTAGTTCTCTACAGAAGTGATCTCGGAGCTACCGAATTGACAAACTCGGTGATACCGAACCAACACTTGGAACCTAAACTAGTGAACTCGGTTGGGCCGAGTCACAGTTCAGTGGCACCGAGATTGCTAGGGTTTCACATAATCTTGAACTCGGTCACACCGATTTGCACGTTTTGGTTGGACCGAAAAGCGCATGTGCAATGGCCAAGGCCGAATTGGTGAGACTGATTTCTACATTTCGGTCGGTCCGAGATGAGTTCTGTGGAGAGCTAACCCTAAAATTTTCGAATCAATCTAGACCTACGTAAGTTTTAGCTAGATGGATCAATCTCAATCGTGGCAATAAACATGGCATTGTCCTTGTGCTAGGAATCGAAGTGAAAAAGACAGCACAAGGGGTCGAACACTTACCCTAGAGCGGCGAGTGCTCGCTATGGTGTCAACGGCGGAGCAGATTGCCGTTGACGGTGGCGGAGACCAGCGGCGGGAGGTCGCTGGCAGCAAGAGGACGATCTGGAGACTCAAAGAGGCAGAGCAGGTTACGCACGGGTGAAGGGTTTCGAATTTTTTTCCAAAATTTGACCCGTCAGTATGTATAACCTGACCCTGTCGGTGTGACCGAGTGGAACAACTCAGTGGCACCGAGATGCAAAACTGCAGCAGTTACTGCAACTCTGTGACCGAAAGGTTCTAATCGGTTGCACCGAGATTGAAAACCTAGATCAACTAAGTGATCTCAGTAGGACCAAAAAGGATGAATCGGTCAGACCGAAATGCACAAAGAGGTTTTGGAAGTTTAAGTCTATGAAGAATCGGGGACTATGAGTGCTATTCACACAGAGTGGTTCGAATCTGACTTGATCACACTTTGTGATGTAGCATGAAGAGAGTTTGAGACAAGGAAAGCATAGATAGCTAGAGGGAGTTCTTAGGCATTGTTGTCCATCCATTTGGCAAAAGAGAAAGAGCCAAACAATCAAAGCAACAAACGGATGTCCTCGAATGAGAGAAATATGCATCCAACATGCTCACACAATAAAATGGCAAATGAAATATGTGACAAAGCATGCACAGACACTCTAGCATCTATCAAGCAATTGGCGATGACTAGGTCATCTATATATGAGTATATTGACTTAGGAGTCAAATGATAACATCTGATCATAGGTCATACTCATCGTTTAAGCACAAGTGGGGTTACCAATTTTACATAAAGCATTGTTGTGCTCAACCCATTAGAGTTGCTTTAGCTCAATTTTAGAGTAAAGCTCCCCCTAGATGTGATATCCCCCCTAAGAGGGATGAACTAACCTTGGGTTTTGTCGATGATGACTTCTTGTAGGTAATGAAGATGTGGATGCTCAATGTTGATGTAGATCATTCGGAGCATTCCATTGGAGTGAGTTGCACTTTCAATACCTACACGGGTTAGTCCGACAAGGAACAAGCAAGGATATCCATAGACATAGAGTGATGTATACACAAGATGATGTCCATGAAAGCATTAGGTTAACTTGTCCCTTGTCTTACCAACAAGAGGGTTTGTGACTCCTTGAACTAGTGCAAGATATAGAAGTTGTTTGCACTTGTTATTGCCAAATGATAAGAGTGATGTATGTTGGCGGAGTCACCCTCAAGAACTATCTAGTTCTTCTTCTTCGGGATCCACACCATCTTGATGGGAATCCTTGGAGTTGTAGTCGTACTGGATGAGGTAGAACTTGATGTAGTCTTGGGAACCAACTTGACCAAGGCCTTAGGAGCTTCTTCAAATGCATCAATCTCCTCTTGAAGCTTTTCCTCGCCTTTTTTGCTTGTGTTCTTGAGCTGGAAGATCATCTTGAGCTTGTGTTCCTTGGAAAGAAGTAGGATCATACTTCTCTTGTTGAGGAACAAACTTCATCTTCGGGTATTGATCTTCTTCCCACTCAACTCCATTGGCATTGAACTTTCGTTCAAAACCAACACCTTGATTCTTCCGGTGCCTTCCTTGCTTGCGTACAATTTCCTCAAATTGCTTATTTCCGGCAAGGCTCTTGTGAACACCTTTCTGTATAATTCCCTTCAATAAGCTATTTTCTTGCTCAAGTGTAACTTCACTAAGAGAATCATTAGTGGAATCAAGAGAACTACTAGAAGCAACAACATTGGATTTAGCATGATTGTTGTTACTACTAGATGAAGAATCTTTCTTACTCTTGTTGCTAGATTTAACTTGTGGCATGTGAGTAGACAAGAGTAAACGCTTGGCAATGTAAGAAGAATTTTTCTTGTGAAGATCATCATTGATCTCTTTTAAGAACCCATGCTCTTGCTCAAGGTTGAGCTTTTCGAAGCGTAACTTCTCATGAGTCTTTAAAAGCTCTCGATGATTTTCCAAGGTAGTTTCATGAGCTAACTTAAGAGTGCTTGGCTCTTTAGTTAGATGCTCAATCTCCTTCTTATCATTGTCATTCATTTTGTCTTGATTAGCATGATTAATAGCAAGTTCATCATAGTTTTCATCACTAGAATTGTCAACAAGTAAATCATCATCACCTAGCAAGTCATCTTCATCACTATTGAAATCAACATACTAGGGGTGTGATACCTTTGGACCTTTAGCCATGAAGCATCTTCCAATTCCTTCATTTGGTGACTCAAATATGTCGTAGGAGTTGGTTGACACAAGTGCTAGACCGGCAACTCCTTCATCTTGAGTATATTCGGAGTCGGAGTGATAACTTCTCTCGTAGTGATCGTCAGAGTCGGAGCCGGATACCCATTCACCAACGTGAGCTTGATGTCTTTGTTTTGTGTAGCCCCTTGATGATTTGTCCTTCCTTTCCGAATCCTTGCTTCTCCATGATGTTCTTCGTTCATAACGGTCATCTCTACTCCTCCTCTCTCTTGATGGTGATTCTTCTCTCCTACTTCTTCTCTTGGGAGAATCTTCTCTTCTTTTGTGGGGAGTCGCACACTCATTGGAATAGTGTCCGGGTCTTCCACAATTGTAGCTGTTACGCTCACGACTAGAAGATCTTTTATCATTGTAGGACCTTGACTTGGAACTTCTTTCCTTGCTTCTACTCTTGTAGAACTTGTTGAAGTTCTTCACCATTAGGCTCAATTCTTCATTGAAGATTTGCTTCTCATTTAATGATATGGGGGCATCACATGAGGAATTGTAAGCACCACTTGACTTGTTGTGAAGCTCTTCCTTATCCCTAAGTGACATCTCATGAGCAACAATTCTTCCAATGACTTCCATTGGCTTGAGATCTTTGTAGTTGGGCATCATTTGGATCAATGTGCACACGATATCGTATTTTCCATCCAAGGCTCTTAGGATCTTCTTGATGATGAATCTATCGATCATCTCTTCACTTCCTAAGCCAGCAACCTCATTTGTGATGAGAGCAAGCCTAGAGTACATTTCAGTGACACCTTCACCATCCTTCATTTTGAACTTGTCAAGTTGAATTTGAAGCACATCCAATTTGGATTCCTTGACGGAGTCGGTACCTTCGTGCATATCAAACAAAGTATCCCAAATTTCCTTTGCATTCTCAAGACGGCTGATTTTGTTGAATTCTTCGGGGCACAATCCGTTGAAGAGAATATCACAAGCTTGAGTATTGTATTGCAACATCTTCAACTCTTCCGCGGTAGCTTCCCGGTTCGGTTCTCTCCCATCAAATAATTCACCTTGCAAGCCAATACACTCAATAGCCCAAACGGCGGGGTTATGTCCAAGAATATGCATTTTCATCTTATGCTTCCAACTAGCAAAATTTGTACCATCAAAGTAAGGACCTCTACGGTGGCAATTTCCCTCGCTAGACGCCATACTCTCCTAGGTTGTGAAACCAAGGCTATGACCACCAAAAGCTATGGAAATCAAAGCAAATGGAGACAAAAGCTCTGATACCACTTGTAGGATCGGAAGTATGTCTAGAGGGGGGGGTGATTAGACTACTTGACCAAATAAAAATCTTGACTTTTCCCAATTTTAGTTATTGGCAGATTTTATCAACTTTGCACAAGTCAAGTAATCAACCTACGTATGCAATTCTAAGAGTATAGCAGCGGAAAGTAAAACAATTGCATATGAAGGTAAAGGGAGGAGTTTGAGGGAGCAAACGCAATGTAGACACAGAGATTTTTGGCGTGGTTCCGATAGGTGGTGCTATCATACACCCACGTTGATGGATACTTCAACCCATGAAGGGTAACGGTTGCGCGAGTCCACGAGGGCTCCACCCATGAAGGGTCCACGAAGAAGCAACCTTGTCTATCCCACCATGGCCGTCGCCCACGAAGGACTTGCCTCACTCGGGTAGATCTTCATGAAGTAGGCGATCTCCTTGCCCTTACAGACTCCTTGGTTCAACTCCACGATCTAGACGGAGGCTCCCAAGTGACGCCTAGCCAATTTAGGAGACACCACTCTCCAAGAGGTAACAAATGGTGTGTTGATGATGAACTCCTTGCTCTTGTGGTTCAAATGATAGTCTCACCAACACTCAACTCTCTCTCTCATAGGATTGGATTTGGTAGAAAGAAGATTTGAGTGGAAAGCAACTTGGTGAAGGCTAGAGATCAAGATTTTTGTGGTTGGAATGGAATATCTTGACCCCAACACAAGTGTAGGTGGTTCTCTCTCAGAAAATGTATGTTGGAAGTGTAGGCATGTTCTGATGGCTCTCTCCATGAATGAAGAGTGGGTGGAGGGGTATATATATTGCCTCCGCACAAAATCTAACCGTTACACACAATTTACCAAACTCGGTGGGACCGAATCATGAAACTCGGTCGGACCGATTTAGTTCAAAATGTGAACGTTAGGATTTTCGGCGGGACCGACACGTCAACTTGGTGGGACCGATTTATTTAGGGTTAGGGCATAACGTAATCTCGGTGAGACCGATTACACAAACTCGGTGAGACTGATTTTGGTAATAGACTAACCAGAGTTGGTCAGGCAATCTCGGTGGGACCGATTCACTCTCTCTGTAGGACCGAAACGTTACGAAAAGGAAACAGAGATTTTGCATTGCAATCTCGGTGGGACCGATCGCTCATCTCGGTTTGACCAAAACGTTATGAAGGGAAACATAGAGATTAGAATCCCATCTCGGTGAGACTGAGATCCCTATCAGTGAGACCGAAAAGACTAGGGTTTCTGGCAGTGGCTATGTCAAGAGAACTCGATGGCGCCGGATAGAGAATTTCGGTAGGGCTGAGTTTAACTTTTGGTTTGGGACATATGTGGATGTGAGAAAGTAGTTGAAGGCTTTGGAGCATATCACTAAGCATTTTGAGCAAGAAACTCATTAAGCAACACCTCACCCCCTCTTGATAGTATTGGCTTTTCCTATGGACTCAATGTGATCTTGGATCACTAAAATGAAAAATGTAGAGTCTTGTGTTTTGAGCTTGAGCCAATCCTTTTGTCCTTAGCATTTTGAGGGGTCCACTTTTATAATCCTTGCCATGCCAATCATTGAGCTTTCCTGAAATATTTATCTTGAAATAGCATTAGCTCAATGAGCTATATGTTGTTAGGAATTACCAAAACCACCTAGGGATAGTTGCACTTTCAAGCATGCACATATGGTGAACCATTATGTGATGAAGTCGGAGCATGATTTATTTATTGATTGTCTTCCTTATGAGTGGCGGTCGGGGACGAGCGATGGTCTTTTCCTACCAATCTATCCCCCTAGGAGCATGCGCGTAGTACTTTGTTTCGATTACTAATAGATTTTTGCAATAAGTATGTGAGTTCTTTATGACTAATGTTGAGTCCATGGATTATACACACTCTCACCCTTCCACCATTGCTAGCTTCTCTAATACCGTGCACCTTTCGCCGATATCATACACCCACCATATACCTTCCTCAAAACAGCCACCATACCTACCTATTATGGCATTTCAATAGGCATTCCGAGATATATTGCCATGCAAATTTCCACCGTTCCGTTTGTTATGACACGCTTGATCATTGTCATATTGCTTTGCATGATCATGTAGTTGACATCGTATTTGTGGCAAAGCCACCTTTATAATTATTTCATACATGTCACTCTTGATTCATTGCATATCTCGGTACACAGCCCGAGGCATTCACATAGAGTCATATTTTGTTCTAGTACCAAGTTGTAATTGTTGAGTTGTAAGTAAATAAAAGTGTGATGATCATCATTATTAGAGCATTGTTCCATGTGAGGAAAGGATGATGGATACTATGATTCCCGCACAAGTCGGGATGAGACTCCGGACGAGAAAGAAAAAGAAAAAAAGAGAAAAAATGAGAGAAAAAGAGAGAAGGGACAATGTTACTATCCTTTTACCACACTTGTGCTTCAAAGTAGCACCATGATCTTCATGATAGAGAGTCTCCTATGTTATCACTTTCATATACTAGTGGGAATTTTTCATTATAGAGCTTGGCTTGTATATTCCAATGATGGGCTTCGTCAAAATGCCCTAGGTCTTTGTGAGCAAGCGAGTTGGATGCACACCCACTTAGTTTCTTTCTGAGCTTTCATATACTGATAGCTCTAGTGCATCCGTTGCATGGAAATCCCTACTCACTCACATTGATATCTATTGATGGGCATCTCCATAGCCCATTGATACGCCTAGTTGATGTGAGACTATCTTCTCCTTTTTTGTCTTCTCCACAACCACCATTCTATTCCACATATAGTGCTATGTCCATGGCTCATGCTCATATATTGCGTGAATATTGAAAAAGTTTGAGAACATCAAAAGTATGAAACAATTGCTTGCCTTGTCATCGGGGTTGTGCATGATTAAATACTTTGTGTGATGAAGATAGAACATAGCCAGAATATATGATTTTGTAAGGATAACTTTCTTTGGCCAAGTTATTTTGAGAAGACATGGTTGCTTGCGTTAGTATGCTTGAAGTATTATTAATTTTATATCAATATTAAACTTTTGTCTTGAATCTTTCGGATTTGAACATTCATGCCAAAATAAAGAAAATTACATTGAGAATTATGTTAGGTAGCATTCCACATCAAAAATTCTGTTTTTATCATTTACCTACTCAAGAACGAGCAGGAATTAAGCTTGGAGATGCATGATATGTCTCCAACGTATCTATAATTTTTGATTGTTCCATGCTATTATATTATCTGTTTTGGATGTTTAATGGGATTTAATATACCTTTTTATATTATTTTTGGGACTAAACTACTAACCAAAGGCGCAGTGCAAATTGCTGTTTTTTTTTGCCTATTTCAGTGTTTCGCAGAAAAGGAATATCAAATGGAATGAAACCTTTGGGAGAGTTATTTTTGGAACAATTGTGATCCAGGATACTTGGAGTGGACGTCAAGAAAGAAGCAATGAGGCCACGAGGTAGGAGGGCGCGCCCCAGGGGGGTGGGCACGCCCCCACCCTAGTGGGCCCCTCGCAGCTCCACCGACCTACTTCTTCCTCCTATATATACCCATATACCCTGAAAACATCCAGAAGCATCACGAAACCCTATTTCCACCGCCGCAACCTTCTGTACCCATGAGATCCCATCTTGGGCCTTTTCCAGCGCCCCACCGGAGGGGGAATCGATCATGGAGGGCTTCTACATCAACACCATAGCCTCTTCGATGATGTGTGAGTAGTTTACCTCAGACCTTCGGGTCCATAGTTATTAGCTAGATGGCTTCTTCTCTCTCTTTGGATCGCAATACAAAGTTCTCCTCGATTCTCTTGGAGATCTATTTGATGAAATTCTTTTTGCGGTGTGTTTGTCGAGATCCGATGAATTGTGGGTTTATGATCAAGATTATCTATGAACAATATTTGATTCTTCTCTGAATTCTTTTATGCATGATTTAATATCTTTGCAAGTCTCTTCGAGTTATCAGTTTGGTTTGGCCTACTAGATTGATCTTTCTTGCAATGGGAGAAGTGCTTAGCTTTGGGTTCAATCTGGCGGTGTCCTTTCCCAGTGACAGCAGGGGCAGCAAGGCACGTATTGTATTGTTGCCATCGAGGATAAAAAGATGGGGTTTATATCATATTGCTTGAGTTTATCCCTCTACATCATGTCATCTTTCCTAATGCGTTACTCTGTTCTTATGAACTTAATACTCTAGATGCATGCTGGATAGCGGTCGATGTGTGGAGTAATAGTACTAGATGCAGAATCGTTTCGGTCTACTTGTCGCAGACGTGATGCCTATATACATGATCATGCCTAGATATTCTCATAACTATGTGCTTTTCTATCAATTGCTCGATAGTAATTTATTCACCCACTGTAGAATTTGCTATATTGAGAGAAGCCACTAGTGAAACTTATGGCCCCCGGGTCTATCTTCCATCATATTATTTTCATATCTACTTGCTATTTCTATCATAGTTTACTTTGCAATATTTGTTTTCCAATCTATACAACAAAAATACCAAAAATATTTATCTTATTATCTCTATCATATCTCACTTTTGTAAGTGACCGTGAAGGGATTGACAACCACTTTATCGCGTTGGTTGCGACGTTCTTGTTTGTTTGTGCAGGTACTAGGCGACTTGCGTGCTACCCCCTACTGGATTGATACCTTGGTTCTCAAAACTGAGGGAAATACTTACATTACTTTGCTGCATCACCCTTTCCTCTTCAAGGGAAAACCAACACATGCTCAAGAGGTAGCAGGATGCTACGTTTCCCAACATAGATGACCCACACGAGGAAATCTATTATACCCGTTGGATGAAAATTAGTGGTGCGGGAGTACAGATCGGAGCATGGGAGGGGAGCAGGAAAGCCTCGTCCCACTTGATTCCCTCGACGGCGCTTGAACCCACACGTCCGCCGACCTGCGCCTCACCCCTCTTAGTCCCACCGGCCCTCTGCTTTTATGAGAATGACATGCGGGCCAGCCACATTTAGGGTCCACATATCATTGACTCAAAGGCAGGTGCAATAGCCGCTGAAGCTCGGTCCTGTGGGCCCCGAGAGGGAAATTTAACTCCTGCTCCAGGCCTTGTGGTGCTCTCGCAGTACGAACTCATGCCAAACCCGGAATTTGTTTCTTACTACTACCAATGTGCCGGCCTATGCGTTGCAATGGATCCAAAGTAGTAGAATAATACTTGTTCACAAACTTGAAATATGAACACTCTAGTTTTGATATACATATATCAGTAAAAATAAATTATGCTTCATTGATGGATAATCTTGCATATTTAATGAGGTGAGGGGTGGGTGTGGCTAGTTTCAAGATAATAATAGATTTTTAAAACATTGGACCAGATTTTTTTTCTAACATTTTGTAGCATGGCATGACATTCGGTGCACCTAAGCGTCTGAAAAAAGTGGATTGCACTCTAAAGATATTTACATGCTCCCATTTAGTGGAGTGCACTCGAAACACATTATCTATTTATTTTTCTCTAGCCTTTCCTAGCCATGCAACCAAGCCACATAAGCTAGCCATGCATGTAATCCATAAATTGCAATATACTCCAGCATGCAATGCCGCCACATCATCTATTTATGCCTGTTAGTCATAGGTTGTTTTTTGTATTAGTCCAAATATTAATGTTCCATAAAACTAAACTCCAAATGTCCACCGGAGCTGGGGCATAGGATGTACGAGGGGGGTAGTGGAGGCATCTTCGTAAGAGGAGGAGAGATCAAAGGATAATCTTGCATGTCCTCCACCACCTGCATATCGGCGCGAGACTCCTCGAGCGCCCACTGGAGCTAGCGCTCCTCCAGGGAGTGGCGGAGTCCGGGATTTTCCTAAACCACGATGGGCACCAAGCAGTACTCCTCGTAGCTGGGCGCGTGGTGCTCACGTCCCGACTCTTGGGGTACTGTCTGGAGCACGCGCTCAACCACCTCGTGAGCCGCGAGGATGCCATGCTCGCGGCCATATTGTTGGAGCACATGCTCATGCGCCTGTGCGGCGAGGATGCGATGTTCGTGGGCGTGCTGCTGGAGCACGCGCTCGTCCACGCCGAGAGCGGCGAGGATGCGATGTTCGCGGGGGGCGATGATGCGATGGTTGTGGGCTTGCTGCTGGAGAACGCGCTCGTCAACATTGTGAGCGACGAGGATGCGATGTTCGTGCGCGTGCTCTCGATGATGCGATGCTCGCGGGCATGCTGCTGGAGAACCCGCTCATCCACATTGTGAGCGGCGAGGACGCGATGCACCTCCTCTTGACCGACTAGGGCGTGTTGCTGGAGCACAGCTACCCCTCGTGGCCGACGATGGCAAGCCGCTAGATCACACTGCACATTGTCCTCCGCATGGACAGTCAGCACACACTACTCGTGGCTATAGAGGGCATGCTCCACCTCGGCCATGTCGGAGACTCCATCCTCTTCCCAGGCCAGGGCGCTGTCCACTTCGGCAATGGCTGTGAGCTCCAGTGTATTGTGTCTTTATGGGAGCTTTGAGCTATAGTACCAGTGGGAGCGCGAGGGGGGGGGGCGGTGACCTTTTCATGGGTTCACGTTGTCTAAGGAGAAAAATAGAGTCGGAAGTTGCACAATATGTTCGAACATGTCGGAGGAAGGCTGGCAGGAGAAGTACCACAAACATCACATGCGGGCCATATTTTGAGAAGGGTTTAATGTAATTTGTGTGAAATGGGTCTGTGTGATGTACGAGTAGTACATCCATATCATTGATATTCATGCACGCAAAAAACATTTGTGCGCACGATTTCACCCTATTTTCTTATTCTGTTTGGGAGTGGATTTGATTTTTGTAATCGGAGCTCATTTTTGTACTTGGTTTCAATTTAGACTATACATGTATTATTGCAAGAGATATATATAAAGAGAATATTTGTGTGACAAAGAGGGGTGTAGGGGCAGCGATACCTAACGAGAGAGGGGCATATGTGTATTCGAAAGACTTTGTGTGTCGTAGAGTGAGGAGTGTCCGAAAGGGAGAGAGAGGGTGTGTGTGCGTGTTTTTATTAGAGAGAGAGAGGTGCGTGTAATGTCGGGATCGACAAGGTTACGAGGTTGCGGATATGGGAGAGCGATAGTGTGTGTGCGATGAAGGGACACACTGACAGTGTTTGTTTGCGTGTGAGAGAGCTGGATAGACCTCGACAACATGGCTAGCTAGGGGTGGAAGGTTATGTGGGGTAGAAAGAGATAGTAGAGAGATAGATGAATGCTTGTTTGTTGCATGGAGACCTAACTACATAGACGGGGGTAGCAAGAAGAAGAGAATGGCGGTGTGCCTTTTTGTCATGAGATGGAAGAGACACCAATAGACACGCATCATGTGGATAGGTGTGTGTGTTTCTAGAGATAGAGGGAGGCGTGGACCTGAATAATGAGATGGGTGCTCATGTGTATGTTATAGGGAAGGAATTGTCTAGGTGGTAATCTTATGATGGCGACCCAATCTTTCAATGAGAGTGGGATAAGTATCGACTTGGTGGATTTTGACGTTGACGATCCAGCTATATCGTACCCGATGATACAAATCGACAGTCATTACAAAACAAATCTTCGATGGACGATGATCTTGTCGTATGCACAAAATCAACCTGAATAATGAGATGGAGTTCCTCCAAGCAACCAAAGAATCGACTAGAACTAAGATAGTGCAATTGTAATTGCCAATATGAAGTAATTAAGGATAATGGTGGGGTTTTCTGGTACTGAACAAAAGGCGGTAGTCCTATACACACGCCGCAAATGCAAATTATAGCAAAAACAAAAATGTGTACACAACAACGCGAGTTCTAATGTAGAAAAAGGGTAGTATCCTTATTTATATCTATATACTATATTACTATGTTTTTTATTTGTATAGTTATATCTATATCTATTCTACTCCCTCCGTTTGTAATTTACTCTGCACATATATAGCTTTGACTGAAACCAAATTTTATAAACCTTGACCGAATTTGGTGAAAACATTATGAACATTTGCACTAAAAAATTTATACGATGTGGAAATAAAATCAATGATGAATCAAATGATATATATTTGGTGGTGTATATGTTAATACTTTTTCCTACAAATTTCTAAAAGTATAGAAAGTTTGACTTTAGAGAAACCCAATATGCGGTATATGTATTATACATTCTATATTCATTATTTTTCTAGAGTCAATGCTTGTATTTGCATGTACATGATATAAATCGTTGATTGATGTTGATCCAATGGTCTAGGTGGCTGCGATTCAGATCTACTATAAGTACCCATACACGTCCTTCTCGAACGACCAACACGACAGTGTGATCGATCCACACAAGAAGCTCCAAATAAGACCTCCAGATGAGCCACGTGGCTTCGTGGGTGCGCCCCACATCATATTATTCATACTACATTGACTGAAATAAAGATAAATCACCCAAAACAAGATCTTCCTGTTTTTTTGTTCCTATGATGCTATGCCGTGCACATACCTAGTTGTATAGTGGTAGTAGTATTAGTACAAACTCCGTAGTAGGTGTAGTACGGAGTGCTCCTACTCTATCAACGAGTCCCATCTAACACCAAATTTCTTGGCTTCCGTGCTACAACTAGATCTTCCCCTCCTCGTTTCTGTTTTCCAACGCGGCGGGCTGGGAGTGGTTTGCCGATAGTCGGTTTGCTAACCTGCGGTCTCACATCAAAGTGAAAATGCTGAGCAACACGCCTACCCGAGGTATGTGGCATGTCAGACGGGCCGTGGAGTATTCCCGATTCTCAGGCGTGTGGGGGTGCAAGGAGAAGGTTGCATGCCTTTTCCTTTTACTAGCAATGTGCCCGTTCATTGCAACGGATCCAAAGTTGAATAGTACTTGTTCACAAATTTGAAAGAAAACACTGTTGTTTTGATATACGTATATACCACTAAAAATATATTACTTTTCACTCAAAATATATTTCTCAGGCTGTTTTGATGAGGTGAGGGAGGGATGTAGTTGTTTTCAAGAAAATAAGGGGTTTTCTGCTCATTGGAGCAGAGAAGTGGGCTATTCTTGCAAAAATGCCACAACTTACCTCACAACCGTTAGATGCAGATTTAAAGGTTAGAAATGATGGATGGCAAACACACCACCATTACCAACTGAGTCTTTTATGGGAGTAGAGAAACATGCATAAATTGTAGCATTTGGTTCTGCTCCTTGGCACGATCGATAGATAGAAATAATGATTGGAAATGCTAGGGCAGGGCTTTTCCCACGAGATAAGCAAGGTAGTAGCTTATGTTGGCGCATCATCGTTTAGTCACATGCGGTCCCACATGTCTTAGTGATATAAAGCCTAGACA